>NC_091625.1:28188075-28491105 GCF_027580195.1 Bos mutus | reverse complement strand
TGATGGTTGCTTTCTGCATCTTGATGAGTAGACCTTTACAAGGCTGTTTCATTATTTTGTTAAGATTGTTACATCTTAACAAATGTTAACATCATTTTGTTAAGATGTTAATTAAGCAATTAAGACAATTGCTAGAGTAACTGTGTGATCAGTCGTGATCGACTCTTTGTGACCCTTTTGGATTGTAGTCCACCAGGCTCCTCTGTCTATGGGATTTCCCAGGCAAGAATACTGGAGTGGGTTGCCATTTCCTCTTCCAGGGGATCTTCTGACCCAGGAATTGAACCTGAATCTCTCCTGCATTGCAGGTGGATTCTTTATCTGCTGAGCCATTGGGAAGCCCTGCTAGAGTAACAGGCGAGACCATATAGAAATATAGGTGAAAGCAGCTTCAATGTATGGATAACATCCATATTCAGAACTACCCATGTGGCTACTCCTTTCCGTGCTTACAGAAATGTCAATGTGAAACTGCCTTTGGGTTTATCATGGAAAGAAAGCAAGATATAGTTTAATTTTGAACTTTAAAGTTCATAAGAAGTGAGCTATATTTATTTTATTAGTACCCATAAAGTACCATATCTACCCAATTGTTTAATAATATATTCAATCATATTTTTTCCCTCCTTTTCTCATGTTAGGTTTATTCTGCACCCCCATGCGCCCCCCCCCACCCCTCCCCCTCACACTCCACCTTGGAAAAAAAGTAAAATCAGTAGTAAGACAATCTGAAGGACTGTATCCTGGAGGCTCCTCTGTCCATGGAATTCTCCAGCCCAGAATACTGAAGTAAGTTGCCTTTCCCTTCTCCAGGGGATCTCCCCAACCCAGGGATCAAACCCAGGTCTCCCATATTATAGGCAGATTATTTACCAGCTGAGCCACCAGGGATGCCCAAGAATACTGGCATGGATAGCCTATCCCTTCTCTAGGGGATCTTCCTGACCCAGGAATTGAACCGGGGTCTTCTACTTTGCAGGAGGATTCTTTCGCAGTTGAGCTACCAGGGAAACCCGAATAACTCATTACCTAATTTTAAAAACCATGAAACTCAGGCTCTGATTAATTCATCATTCAACTTTTAAAAAACATGAAAATTGATTTACTATTTGAATGAAGAGTAAGGAAAACAACTACCCAATCTATAAATTGCTCAGTTGGAATGAAGTATTACCAGACATACTTTAAATATGAAATGTACCAGTACTGGTTCTATCCATTTATTATAGATTTTATGCCTCAAATATAGTCATAATGGATTACAATGTTGAAATTCATTCCTCACCATGTTTATATATTTAATATTTCTCACTCAGAAGATTTGAGCTTGGCTAAAGGCAAAGTTATATTTTTCCTTAATAATAATAAAATAATAAATTGTTACACATAAAGGAAATTTACTTTAAATTTATAGCCGAAGCTACCAGTATTTCATGTTACAGTAATGATGCTCTTACTCACCTGACATAGTGACTTCTTTCAGCATCGTCACTCTTCTGTCTTAGGACCTTGTGTTAAAAAGTCATTTTTCCAACCTTAGCTTTTTCAGATCTTGATAACTCAAGATGATGTACTTTCAGAAAAACAGATACCCTAAAGAATACCTTAGGAAAATTAAACGTCTCTAATCAGTGTCTTTGATTTAACACTAAATGGATAATAATATGACTGATATAAAATGAGAGAGTAGTTGCCACTTAAAAGTGCATTAACAAAGCTAAGCTATGGCATTAGAAGTTAGAATAGTTACATCAATTACATCTAGGAAGCAGTTACTTGAAAAGAGCTCGAGGAGTCCCTCGAGGTACTGGGAGTATTCCATTTCTTAATCTCAGGGCTTGTTTCATGAAGGTGTTTATTTTGTGAAAATTCATCAAACTATAGACTTTTCAACTGGGTCCTTGATATATGGTTAAACTTTCACAAAAATGTTTATTAAAGAGGAAAAAATGCAATATATTAGGGTGACAGAAAATCAATTCTGCTTTTTATTATAGTTAAAATTTTCATGTGTAAAAATCCTAGGCATGGCTTTGTTAGCTTTTAACTCAGAAGATTTGCTTACATTTTTTTATCTGTGCCCAACCAAAATGATTGCTTGTGCATGGGCATTGCCTTCTTCTATTCATTGCTTCTGAAATGAGAATATTCCGTCTTGTTGCTTACATGACTTTATTGAGATATACCCAGTTAGGGCAGCTGTCCATGGAAACACAGAGAGGATTTTTTCCTCGTTATTAAATTTATTATAATTAAAGGTTCTTCAGAATAAAATTGGAAAAAGAGAGGCTGTTAATGTCTGTTCCTCCAGCTTACTTCTGTTACTTCAAAAAAACACTTTAGAAGCAGACATTACGTATACATGTATCTATTATAGATCTTCATTCCATAATATATTAATATATTTTCCCTGAGCATATAGGCTCAGGAGGGATAAGAGTATTATCTATTAGCATTTCTGTGTAAGGAACTTCCCAGGTGGCTCAGTGGTAAAGAATCTGCCTGCCAATGCAGGAGACATGGGAAATGTGGGTTCAGTCCTTGAGTCAGGAAAATTGAAGAAGGAAATGGCAACTCACTCTATGATTCTTGCCTGGAAAATCCCATGGACAGAGGAGGCTGGTGGGCTACACAACTGAGAAATTGAGCATGAGCACGATTTCTGTGTAAGAGTGTGTTAGATCCTGTCCTGTAATCAGCCAGCCAGCTGATTGCAGGTCACTGTAGACCTTGCATAATCCGTTGTCTGGGCTGGACTTAGGAAAGTCCAGTGCAGGGAGGGGTCACGGGTATTTGGATAAGGGGCATGCTTCACTTTTTAACTGAGCACCCCAAAACCTTATCCTGAGACCACACTTTGGCGGTCCCTTCAGGAGGGAGTTCCTACAGATGTGGGGAAGGGAGATGAGCGCAAGGGTGAGGATGGGCTCTGGGTCGACTCTTGCAGGTGCTTGGTCAGCATTGATGTATGAGTAGCATCCACAGCTCCTTTCCAACATGCACAGTTGGCCATTCCAGATACCCCGGCCTGCTGGACAGATAAATGATGAAACGATTCAGCCCATAAAGTTAATGAAACCACCTGATAGTAACTTACATCTACTGTTCTAGGCTGGATTTCTACAAATGAGTGTATCTGTTTGCTTTGAAGGCACTTATGCGTGCTTACACATCACGATGCTTACAATGCTAAAATAAACATATCCACGATTTGCAATATAAAAATCAAATAGCCAAGGTATACATCAGAAAAAAATAATGCTAACATAGTGTTTCTTTATTTGGCAAGACTGAAATTTCTAAGTGTCTCTACTAGAGTTCACATCAGATCCTTCTTCTGCCTCTCCCATTATCCCCATTCTAAAAATTCTTGGGTGAAACAAACACCTGCAGAAAATTTTTATTAACTTTCCTCAGAAAGTAATTTATTTCTTAATAATATAGCAGAGAATAGTTTCTCTGATATGAACCCACAGATAACATTTTTTAATTTCTGGAAGCTAAAAGAATTACAAAAATAAAACCCAGGGGGTCAATAAATCTTGCAGTCTGTCGCTGAATTGAGCAGATTGCACTGAATATCTCTTCATGAAGAGTGCTTCTTGTTTATAATTCACTGATGAACTTTGCAAAAGAAGAGCAAAGCCCAGTCCTATGCTGCACTTAGTCATGTCCAACTCTTTGTGACCTCGTGGATTGTAGCCCACCAGGCTCCTCTGTCCATGGGGATTCTCCTGGTAAAAATACTGGAGTGGACTGCCATGCCTTCCTCCAGGGGATCTTCACAACCAAGGGATCGAACCCAGATCTCCTGGACTGCAGGCAGATTCTTTACAGTCTGAGCCACCAGAAAGGCCCAGAGGATCCTAATTTACACTGTGGAAGCAAAGAATAGCTGACCTCCTGGGCTAAGGTGGAGGTGAAGTGGGACCAGTTCCTCGGAACTGGTTAAAAGTCTTGTTCTTTCATTTTATTTCAATAAAAACAAAGACTAGGAGTTTCTATAGATAATAACAAGAAGAGCACTTGGTTTTATCAGGGGAAAAAATGGGAATTTGAATCCAGACTCTGCTATTTTCTAGTTCTAAGTTCATAACCAATCTGAACGCTAGTTTTTCCATCTTTAGAATTAGCATAAAACCACTCCACAGACATAAACTGTACATATACAGCTTAAAAAACTTCAGAAGCTATAATTGTGATTGATATAGAAATACCAAGCACCTACTATGCTCTGTGCCCTTGGACAAACCTGTGAATCATGCTGCCAGGAGGGTGTGTGAGCAATTTGCTATGTGGCTCAGCTTCCTTCATTTGCGAATGGATGGACTTGAAAAATGGTTTTTAAGAGGCTTATGTAGCAAGATTGGGCTTATTTCAGAAGTTCAGCAAGGGGACGGAAGGAAAGAATGAGGTGTTCTCCAGCCCTAACATCTGGTTTCGCATCTTGTTTGCTCATTTGTCTCAATTAGTAAGCAGAGGTATCTGCTGCTCAGTGCCCCAGATGAGAAGGGAAAGCATGACTAGATGTCATTTTTGTTGGGCATTTGGGGCACTAGCGAGGAAATAAAATTTCTCATCAGGGAGGAGAGGCAGAAAAAGAACTTGACTGTGGGCAGTGATGGGTTAGGGTTGGGAATTTTCACTGGGGCTCCAGCTTGAAAGCTTTCCTGGGTGGCTCAGCAGCAAAGAATCAGCCTGCCAATGCAGCAGATGCAGGTTCAATCCCTGCATCAGGAAGATCCCCTGGAGAAGGAAATGGCAACTTGCTCCAGTATTCTTGCCTGGGAAATCCCATGGATGGAGGAGCCTGGCAGGCTACAGTCCACAGGGTCACAGAGAGTCAGACAGCAATTAAACAACAAACGACAAGTTTTAAAAGCGGTCAAAGAGCGAGGCTTTACCAGTAGAGGGCTGAGGAACAAATTTGTATAATTCTGATTATTATTTAAGGTTATTTTAATCACTGCAGATGGTGATTGCAGCCATGAAATTAAAAGACGCTTACTCCTTGGAAGGAAAGTTATGACCAACCTGGATAGAATATTAAAAAGCAGAGACATTACTTTGCCAACAAAGGTCCGTCTAGTCAAGGCTATAATTTTTCCAGTGGTCATGTATGGATGTGGGAGTTGGACTGTGAAGAAAGCTGAGCACCAAAGAACTGATGCTTTTGAACTGTGGTGTTGGAGAAGACTCTTGAGAGTCCTTTGGATTGCAAGGAGATCCAACCAGTCCATCCTAAAGGAGATCAGTCCTGGGTGTTCTTCGGAAGGAATGATGCTAAAGCTGAAACTCCAGTACTTTGGCCACCTCATGTGAAGAGTTGACTCACTGAAAAAGACTCTGAGGCTGGGAGGGATTGGAGGCAGGAGGAGAAGGGGACGACAGAGGATGAGATGGCTGGATGGCATCACCGACTGGATGGACGTGAGTTTGAGTGAACTCTGGGAGTTGGTGATGGACAGGGAGGCCTGGCATGCTGTGATTCATGGGGTCGCAAAGAGTCGGACACGACTGAGCAACTGAACTGAGCAGAGTAGAAAATAAGAAGCATTGTTGGAAAATGCTTCAGACTAGTATCTTTTTCTTGTTCCGAATCTTTTGTTCCTGATGTATAAATGCATTCCTTTGGGACTTGACAGGGAGAAAGTGATCTTTTGTGATCTTTGTCAAACACTCCCCTAAAATATAATTTCTATGTTTATATATCTGTATATCCATATATATATATCCCTTTAATAAGTGACATCTTTGATAGCTCAATCTCATCTTCTTCCCTAATCTATACTATTGCAATTCTGTACTTTCATGCATGAAGGGATACTTAACTCCATCTCCTCATGGCCATGACCATGAACGGTGACTCTTACAAAAGTTGGTTCTTCCTATACATTATAACCTAATCTTCCTAAAATGCTTCTAAAAATCTTTTCATAGCTCCCCAATACCTACAAATTTGGATACCTACTCCTGAAGCCTTCATTAACAGCCATCTCCTTCTATTCTCAGTCTACCTAGTTTTAGGAGCTCAGTAAATATCAGTTTCTTTTTACCCTTTCCCTGGAGTTATACAGTTGACCCTTGAACAACACAGATCCACGTACATATGAATTTTTTGTCAATAGATACAGTTCTTTTCTATTTTACAGATCTTTAAATTAACCAAGTGTGGGAAAATTTTATGTTTGATGATAGATTATATGTGGACTCAAAAGAACTAGGATTTGAGTCCTGATTCTAACCAAACCATTTCAACTTCCTGCCCTTAGCTGAGTCATTTATCAGTTCCTTTGTTTTTTTTTTTCTTTAATATAAATTTATTTATTTTAATTGGAGGCTAATTACTTTACAATATTGTAGTAGTTTTTGCCATACATTGACATGAATTCACCACAGGTGTACATGTGTTCCCCATCCTGAACCCTCTCCCACCTCCCTCCCTGTACCATCCCTCTGGGTCACCCCAATGCTCCAGCCCCGAGCACCCTGTATCATGCATCGAACCTGGACTGGCGATTCATTTCATACATGATAATATACATGTTTCAATGCCATTCTCCCAAATCTTCCCACCCTCTCCCTCTCCCACAGAGTCCATAAGACTGTTCTTTACATCAGTGTCTCTTTTGCTGTCTCGTATACAGGGTTATTGTTACCCTCTTTCTAAATTCCATATATATGCGTTAGTATACTGTATTGGTGTTTTTCCTTCTGGCTTACTTCACTCTGTATAATAGGCTCCAGTTTCATCCACCTCATTAGAACTGATTCAAATGTATTCTTTTTAATGGCTGAGTAATACTCCATTGTGTATATGTACCACAGCTTTCTTATCCATTCATCTGCTGATGGACATCTAGGTTGCTTCCATGTCCTGGCTATTATAAACAGTGCTGCGATGAACATTGGGGTACATGTGTCTCTTTCAATTCTGGTTTCCTCAGTGTGTATGCCCAGTAGTGGGATTGCTGGATCATAAGGCATTCCTATTTCCAGTTTTTTAAGGAATCTCCACACTGTTCTCCATAGTGGCTGTACTAGTTTGCATTCCCACCAACAGTGTAAGAGGGTTCCCTTTTCTCCACACCCTCTCCAACATGTATTGTTTGTGGACTTTTGGATCGCAGCCATTCTGACTGGCATGAAATGGTACCTCATTGTGGTTTTAATTTGCATTTCTCTGATAATGAGTGATGTTGAGCATCTTTTCATGTGTTTGTTAGCCATCTGTATGTCTTCTTTGGAGAAATGTCTATCTAGTTCTTTGGCCCATTTTTTGATTGGGTCATTTATTTTTCTGGAATTGAGCTGCAGGAGTTGCTTATATATTTTTGAGATTAATTCTTTGTCAGTTGCTTCATTTGCTATTATTTTCTCCCATTCTGAAGGCTATCTTTTCACCTTGCTTACAGTTTCCTTTGTTGTGCAAAAGCTTTTAATTTTAATTAGGTCCCATTTGTTTATTTTTGCTTTTATTTCCAATATTCTGGGAGGTGGGTCATAGAGGATCCTGCTGTGATTTATGTCAGAGAGTGTTTGTTTTTGAGGCAGGGATAGAAGTTTGAAGATTTTGAAACCCATGATGGTTGGTGCCCTTAACCCTGTTATTCAAGGGTCAACTGTACATTCTTGAGAACCTATTGTAACACCCTTGCTTGTGTTCTCCACCATATCTAGGATGGAGTAGGCTTTCTGAGGATGTATGTTTAATTGCATTAATAGAATTTAGCACAGGGCAAGGCACACCATCTGTGCTTAGTAAACTTACAGTTGTTCATTGTTTCTATGACAAATCTTAATATTAAATAATAGTGAAGACCTTTAGGAAATTAGCCATCCTGCAGCATTAACATAGGCAAGGCATGTGGAGAAAATAAACTACGCCAGGTTCTCTAAGCAGCTATTTAGTAAACTGAAGGGAGGTTACCATGGACTGGTTAGGGGGTTACAACTAGAGGAGGCAGGAGAAACAGAAAGGAACAACCAAAACAGCAAATTTAACAGTAACTGAAGAATAGATGGAGTATGAGAAGGACTTGCAGCTTGAAGGAGACTGCTCTGGGATTTCTGGTGGAAGAGGCAACTGGGGCACATCACAGCTGTTGGATTAAGAGGAGATAAAGAATAGACTTTCACCACTACCTTCAGTCACTGCAGGGCTCCCTGGTGGGACTGCCATTTTTGTTGTTGCTATCATGATGCCTCTAGGCTATCTCCAGACAGAACCTGTTGTGCACTACAAGGCAAACAAAAATAACTCTAACATTCAGAAACTTGCTTTCAGTCCCTTGCTCCTCATTCAAGTTGACTAGTGTCTTGGTCCTGGCTGCTCTCACTGAAATACCGTAGACTAGGTGGCTTAAACAACAACCATTTATTTCTCCCAGTTCTGAAGGCTGGAAGTCCAAGACCACCAAGAAGATCTGGTATCTGGTGAAAGCTCACTTCCTGGCTTATAGACAGCTGCCTTCTTGCTGTGTGCTCACATGGCCAAGACAGAGATGTCTTTCTCCTGTCTCTCCTTATAATGGTACTAATCCCACTCATGAGGGCTTCCCCCTTATGACCTATTTATTTCCTAAAGGACCCATCTCCAAATACTATCACCTTGGGGATTAGGTTTCAACATATGAATTTTGGGGGAACTTAGACATTTAGTCCAAAGCACTGTGACAAGCACAGGCTTTTGCAAAAACTGTTGATGAGCTAAATCTTTATTAGATGGGTTAGTCTGTGAACTAAGGAAACGGAGGGGAAAAGGATCATAGCATCAGAGACTATGGTCCACTTGTGAATGTATGCAGGAAGCTTGTCTAGAGTAGGCGGCATTCCCAAGGGAGTCCAGCAGGGTGCACTAAGAGGCCAGGGGAAGGGAACACATTAGGGACCTGCAGCCTCACATTCACTGAGTGAAAGGTAGACTTAATATTAAGGTTATGCTGACATTCATCGCAGAATTATCTGGATGAGGGCAGGAGAATATTGGGATAGAAAAAGTGAGAGATAGCAAGTAGGTCAAAGCATAGATGCAAGGATTTCTGGAATATTATTAAATGATGCACTTTAAACATTGAGCCTTTGTGGCTCGATTTAAAAATACCCTGTAAGAACTTGCAGACTTTGTCCCTAAAACAAACTACAGTAATTTTATTCTTTGCATATGAGCTTGGTGCACATTAGGCAAGATGCTATCCAGAGCTTGTGGAAATATCTGTGTTTCTGTTTTTTTTTTTTTTCATCATGTACATGAAAGCATATGAGGATAGTATGTCAAAAGTGACACCATCAATCTTTCTTCCTGGGATTGGTTATGACCAAAAGGGGCTCTAATAGTGTTGTCTTTGGCAGTGAATGAATATAGCCATTTTCTAAATGCGGAGCAGCAGCCTCAAAAGTTACTAATAGACAGACCAATGTATTAACTGGACCTCCTTCCCTGTTCCTCTGTCTACTGGGTGTCATGGCTGAGAAATATATAGCTTCCTCTTTTGGCTTGGGGGATGTTCCCAGGGGACCTCTGACTTTACTTTGTCTGTGGCTCCAGAAGATATGACCAGTTTAAACTGCTCCGTTAGCAGCTTAATCTGTTCTACACTGGAAAAGCAAGCCTGTGTAAGGAAGGGTGTTTCTTGCTTAGGTTGAAAATCCAAACATGAAATATGCTAAAAACATCTATGTCAGGGATATATTATATAGAGCTTTATGTCTTGATATAGTCACATGTTCATTAAAGTAGTTTTCACTTCTAAAGACAGAGTTAAAAGCTATACAATACAGCTCAACACAGTGGGAAGAAACAAGAGCTTAAACAGTGTTGAAATATGGAGTTTGAGGGCTTAGAGATCACAATCCATACTTGGATTATACCTATAAATTATTAAGCAGGGTCAGGGCTTGAGGGGACAAAGTGAGGTCAGTCTGAGCTCAGAGTGTTCTTTATCAGAGCTTCACTTCACCAAGAAATGAGAAGAAACATCAGAAGGGACTATGATCCCAGCACCATGTACTGAATACTCTGCTCTTCACTGAGGAGAAATGTGATGTTCATCACATTCTGATCAATTACGTATTCAGGTCTGAGTATACATTTGAATGTGTTCCATTGATTTAATCTGCCTAATCCTCTGCTGACACCACATTTTTAACTATCCTCTGTTTAGTTCAACTTGTTTATTTTCTATGTTTTAAACATTTATACAACACCACGTGCAAAATGTTTTTAATGACTTTTAACTATTAACTCATTTCATCTTCAAGTAATCGAGTGGCATAAATTCTAGCTCCCTCAGTCCATATTCAATGGAAATGTTGGTCCTCCCACCACCACACCCATCCTCCCCGAAGATGTCTGGAGTTTCAAAAGACTTCTTTTAATTTCAAACATTTAATTTCTCATGGTAACTTTTGGGTTCAATTTTATGTTTCCTGCAAACTCTTACTTTCAATAGTGTTTCCTTTCACAGAGCTGTTTTCTGCTCTCTGCCTGTGCCTAGTAAGCTAAGGAAAACAACCTTTTTTTTTTTTGTCTTGACTTCCCTAAATCACTCTTATTCCCACAAGGCTTTTTATGTAATAGTCAATTTTACAGAATGTTTTGCAAAATAGATAGCTATGACTCTATCTCCGTGTCGACATGTCCTTCAGTTCATTATCAAGGATATGTTATCGTCTATTTCATTTTCCATGTCTCTTTCTCTCAGTTTTGTATATATACTGAATAGAGATGATTCTTTTGCTTTTATCTTTCCTTGTTTCCTTCTATGTCTCCACCATACCAACACTTATTTACCTCTTCTTACTTTTGCTCTATATTCTACCCTACTCAAAGTAATAAACATAGAATATTAGCTTTTACACCCAAACTGTCCTCTTAAGGTGACTGCTGAAATAATAACACGGGCATGTCCTCTGGGTTGAAATTATGCGAAGTCAAGGACAGAAAGAGCTGTGGTGAATTGTAGCCTTCAATGATAATTGACCCTTTTTTCTCCTCATAATTAAAATATTGCTTGTTAATTTATGTTTACTAAACATAAGCTCTTAAGTTGTTACAACTGGAAGAGCTTTTGGTGATATCATACAGTTGTAGTTCTCTTTTATAAACCAATAATTCCCAACTTGGCTGCATACCAAAACCACCTGGGAACCTTAAACATTACTGATGCCTGAGTATACCCCCGGATATTCAGATTGAATTAATCTGGGTATTATTAACTATCAGATTTCTTTTAAGTTCTCATAAGGTTCTGCTGCTGCTGCTGCTGCTAAGTCGCTTCAGTCGTGTCCGACTCTGTGCGACCCCATAGACGGCAGCCCACCAGGCTCCCCCGTCCCTGGGATTCTCCAAGCAAGAACGCTGGAGTGGGTTGCCATTTCCTTCTCCAATGCATGAAAGTGAAAAGTGAAAGTGTAGTTGCTCAGTCGTGTCCGACTCTTTGCGACCCCATAGATGGCAGCCCACCAGGCTCCTCGGTCCATGGGATTTTCCAGGCAAGAGGTACTGGAGTGGGGTGCCATTGCCTTCTCTGCATAAGGTTCTAATATGCAGCAAATTTGAGCATCACTGTCATAAATCCATAAAAAGAAATCTGTAAAAGGTCAAGTGATTAATTAGGGGCAGAGTTGGATTTCTATTCAGCTTGACATTTAAGTCCAAGTTCTATTGTTTGCTGGTGACTCAGCAGGTAAAGAATCCGCCTGCAATGTGGGAGACCCCGGTTTGATCCCCGGGTTGGAAAGATCCCCTGGAGAAGGGAATGCCTACCTTATTCAGTATTCTGGCCTGGAGAATTCCATGGACTGCATAGTCCATGGGGTTGCAAAGGGTCAGACATGAATGAACAACTTTCTTTTTTTTCTATTGTTTGCTGTGGTACCTTGAGTGAGTTTCTTAATGCTTCTCAGAGTCACGGTGCATGACACCTGTACTCTGTCTGGGTTCCAAGCTGGAAGGTGATGGGAACTGGCATGGTGGAAACCAAGGAGACATGTGTATGTCCATGGAAGTCTTATTGTTATTTTAGGGGTCACTTCTGACATCTTTAAAATAAATTTACTAATAAAGAAGATTATGTGCTTTCAATCGACAAGATGAAAACAAGGGCCCTCTAAGCCATGTGCACAAAAGAAAGAGAAGGCATTAATGAAAAGATGACAGAAAGCAGTTGTCTTCAATATTTTGAAAAGCCCTTTGTGTTAGTTGTCTATGGCTGTGTAATGAATTACGAGACTCAGTGGCTTAAAACAGCACCCATTTATAAGCTCAGAGTTCTCTGGGTCAGAAGCCTGGCTTGTCATGGCTGTTTGGCTGGTTTACCTGCTCAAGGTATCTCAAAATTGAAGCCAAGATGTCAACTAGATAGAGTTCTCATCTTCAGGCTCTGGGGAAAAATCTTCTTCCAATATCATTCTTAAACAATGGCAAAATTCAGTTCCTTTTAGCTATAAAGGAGATTGCCATTTCCATGCTGGCTATTTGCCAGGGGCTATGCTGGACTTCTCCATGTCACCTGCATTCTTAGCTAGATGGCCCCCTCAGTCTTCAGGCTAGTGGTAGTATGCTGATCAATTTCTTCTTGTGCTTTAATTTTTGGCTTGGTCCTTTGCCACATGCCAAAGACAATGCTCTGTATTTAAAAGACTCATATGATTAGATCAGGCCCATCTAACACTCTTTATTTTAAGGTTGACTGACTTGGGATCTTAAGTATATCTACAAAATCCCTTCACAGCAGCACCTAGATTGATGTTTGATTGAATTACTGGGAGAAGGTGTGTGTACACAGCAGGCTGGGAATCTTGGGGCCACCTTAAAATCTTGTCTACCATATCCCAGTCAAGATTCATATTTAGTTGGAAAGCTTTTTATTCCGTATTTCATACTCAGCTGTGAGAGCAGCATGGCAGTATTTTTCTAAAGGTTTTATGATATGCTGAATAAAGAGCAAATCTGTTTAATAAAATAAACAGCCAATCAATTCTTAAAATATAAGAAGGAATTGACCTTTTCCCTCCATAAATGTTAAAGTAAGGAACTGTTTTCTCTTCACCAAAATTTTCTCATGGATTAAAGATAGGAAGACTATTCTGGGATAAAGGAAACGACACAAAAAGTCATGAAGGGTGAAACTGAGAGGTGCTTTCCAGAAACTTGAAGTGAAGATTTTGAGCTATGGAGTGACTTGAGCAAATTTGTATTTTAGAAATATCAGCCTGAGGCCAGAGGATAAGTCCATTTGGGGGACGTTTTGGAGGTTGGAAGGTCTGTCAGGAGGTTTCCAAATGGGAAGTGGTGAGGGCTGTGGCAGAAGGGAAGGAGAGAATATTAAGGAAGGGTAATGGACAGGGTTATACAGACAGATCAGAAAGAAGTGTGAGGCAAAGAGTGAAAGATGAGAACTCTGTGTCAGATTTCACTTGGCTGAATCCAGAGGGCTGTAGAGGGTGATCAGAAGTCCTGCTTGCTATGTTTTGGGGTTGGGAAAATGCAGGGAGAATCTGAATGGAGAAATGAATTAGAGCAATTGCTTTGAGGAAGAACACTTGCTTTTCCACAGGGAGAAAATACAGGAGAAGACCTTTAATTGCCCTGGTACATGGCAATAGAAAGGGGACTTGCTTTTGGCTTCAGGCTTGGCCAGAAGGCTATACTTATTTTCAATCACCAACATCCTTCTCCCCCTGTCTCTGCCTTCCCTCATCTGTGCACCTCAGTCATCTTTTATCTTGTGCCAAGAGAAATCAGTTCAGTTCAGTTGCTCAGTCATGTCCGACTCTTTGCGACCCCATGAATCGCAGCACGCCAGGCCTCCCTGTCCATCACCAACTCTCGGAGTTCACTCAGACTCACGTCCATCGAGTCAGTGATGCCATCCAGCCATCTCATCCTCTGTCGTCCCCTTCTCCTCTTGCCCTCAATCCCTCCCAGCATCAGAGTCTTTTCCAATAAGTCAACTCTTCGCATGAGGTGGCCAAAGTACTGGAGTTTCAGCTTCAACATCATTCCCTCCAAAGAAATCCCAGGGCTCATCTCCTTCAGGATGGACTGGTTGGATCTCCTTGCAGTCCAAGGGACTCCCAAGAGTCTTCTCCAACACCACAGTTCAAAAGCATCAATTCTTCGGCACTCAGCCTTCTTCACAGTCCAACTCTCACATCCATACATGACCACAGGAAAAACCATAGCCTTGACTAGACAGACCTTTGTTGGCAAAGTAATGTCTCTGCTTTTGAATATGCTATCTAGGTTGGTCATAACTTTCCTTCCAAGGAGTAAGTGTCTTTTAATTTCATGGCTGCAGTCACCATCTGCAGTGATTTTGGAGCCCAGAAAAATAAAGTCTGACACTGTTTCCACTGTTTCCCCATCTATTTTCCATGAAGTGATGGGACCAGATGCCATGATCTTTGTTTTCTGAATGTTGAGCTTTAAGCCAACTTTTTCACTTTCCTCTTTCACTTTCATCAAGAGGCTTTTTAGTTCCTCTTCACTTTCTGCCATAAGGGTGGTGTCATCTGCATATCTGAGGTTATTGATATTTCTCCCAGCAATCTTCATTCCAGCTTGTGTTTCTTCCAGCCCAGCGTTTCTCATGATGTACTCTGCATAGAAGTTAAATAAGTACTTGACTTACTCCTTTTCCTATTTGGAACCAGTCTGCTGTTCCATGTCCAGTTCTAACTGTTGCTTCCTGACCTGCATACAGATTTCTCAAGAAGCAGGTCAAGTGGTCTGGTATTCCCATGTCTTTCAGAATTTTCCACAGTCTGTTGTGATCCACACAGTCAAAGGCTTTGGCATAGTCAATAAAGCAGAAATAGATGTTTTTCTGGAACTCTCTTGCTTTTTCCATGATCCAGCAGATGTTGGCAATTTGATCTCTGGTTCCTCTGCCTTTTCTAAAACCAGCTTGAACATCAGGAAGTTCACAGTTCATGTATTGCTAAAGCCTGGCTTGGAGAAGAGGAATAATACCTAATAAAAAATGACACTTACAGTTAGAGTGTTAATGATTACCAAGCACTATTTGATCTTCATTACAACATTGTGAGATTGTAGGGCAGATGTCCTGCCCATTTGATAAGGAAACATCTGAGATTAAATGATCAGCCCTGTATTTGGTAAGTGGCAGAGTCCTGTCCACTGCTCAAGTCTTCTGATCAATAACATGGCACCCTTTCCACTGCATCATCTTTCAATGTACTGCTGGGTAAGTACTTTAAAGAGCATTGCACTTTATCTATATACAAGGAGCCTAGAGTAGTAGTTCTTGTAATATTTTACAAGTGCTATCTTGACCCAGTTTTGAAGTTATGACTGAAAACTCTCAGTTCTTCTTTGCAGACAGCTTGCTAAGCCCCCACCCCAACTACTGTACTTCTCTCAACAGGCTCTAACACCACTGGGTTATAATACAACTACAAGAGAGTCCCAGATACCTAACTTCCAGGGATGACCCCCTTTCTCCTTGAGCCTGAGGAATTGTTCAAAAATACTCAGTCTCAAGTAATCCCTTGGAAGATAGCCAACCCCACTCCACTTGCCAAATTGTATAAGCTTCCTTATACATTCCAGTTTACACTTCAACCCTGTCCCTGGTATGACACCCTATGCGGCTCTACATGGCAGCCTTCTCTCATCTGGTGTAGTAAGTGAAAAAGAGTTTTGCTTTCATCTTCTGAAAATGTCCAGCAATCCAAAGAACCTGTACTCATGCCTAATAGTAGATCTAAACCAACAGTTAGATCCCACCTAACAGTTCTCATCTTGGGCTGCACGCTGGAAACCCAAGGCATTTTACAAACTACTGATGCAATGGTCTCACCTCAGAGACTCCAATTTAATTATCATGAAGACTTGGGAGTTTAAAGTTCCCCGGATGATTCTTCATGAAACCCAAGACAGAGACTCTGCGATCGATCTAGACATTGTGGGTGTAAAGAAGTTCAGGAGTCAACACATCTCTAGAAAATCTGGTGTTTATAAAACCCCTTAGAGTTTACCAGGTATTCTCAATTTGGCTCCAACCATGTGTTAAAGCCAACAATGAAGAGCTCTGAGCATGGAAATATTGAAAGAGTACTAAAGAGAATTTGGTTACAGCTCTGTAATCAGAAGTCATCTGCATCCATCAATAACAATTACAGCTGATATTTACTGTTTATTGTCAGGCACTTTAAGGGCTATATCTAGTTTATCTTATTTTGCCTTCACAGTAAAGTCATGAGGAAGTTATTATCACATT
Organism: Bos mutus; assembly: GCF_027580195.1. NCBI lineage: Eukaryota > Metazoa > Chordata > Mammalia > Artiodactyla > Bovidae > Bos > Bos mutus. Next base: position 28,474,858 of record NC_091625.1, on the reverse strand, counting down.
TTAATTTTTTACAAATTAAAATGCAACCATTTTACATTTTAGAAATAAGAAAACTGAGGGTCAACTATTAAAATGCAGAGTCAGGATCCTAGACTGGAATATTGATCTGTTTGATTTCAAAGCCAATGCTCTTAGCCACTGAATTGTACCTATTGATAACTTTGAAACATATATTATACCAGAAGCAAGTTAAAAAGTTTATCTTGTCATTAACAACTATTTAGGAATGCCACATACATACCCATGCACACTTACACTTAGGCATGTATACACACACACACAGACGCAGGAATAGGAAGACCTTATTTACTGGATGTATTAGTACTGCAAATTAACTTATATCTCTTGAAGACTGAGTTTACCATGGTTAACCTATGTGCGTTAAGTTGCATCCAACTCTGCTACTCTATCGGCCACAGCCCACCAGGCTCCTCTGTCCATGGGATTCTCCAGGCAAAAATACTGAAGTGGGTTGCCACGCCCTCCTTCAGGGGATCTTCTTGCCCCAGGAATCAAGCCCACATCTCTTGCATATCTTGCATTGGCATGCAAGTTCTTTACCACTATTGCCACTTGGGAAGCCCTAGTTAACCTGGTGTCAGAGTTATAATGGAATTCAGTGTGATGGGATAGAAATGGACTGCTGCTGCTGCTAAGTCACTTCAGTCATGTCTGACTCTGTGCGACCCCAGAGACGGCAGCCCACCAGGCTCCCCCGTCCTTGGTATTCTCCAGACAAGAACACTGGAGTGGGTTGCCACTTCCTTCTCCAATGCGTGAAAGTGAAAAGTTAAAGTGAAGTCGCTCAGTCATATCCAACTCTTAGCGACCCGTGGACTGCAGCCTACCAGGCTCCCCCGTCCATGGGATTTTCCAGGCAAGACTGGAGGAATTTGGAAACATTAGTCAGTTGCTTCTCCCAACCTGCCTCCATAGCACAGACCATCTCCAAGACCCTGGCCTACCATAGCTCCTGTTGTAACTGGTGTCCACAATTGTGTAATATGGCATTTGCATTGAAGGACCTCTAAGACCTTTTCTAGTTAAGAAGGCAATAATTTTATTTTTTATTATTTGAGGCAATTGTGTATCTAATTTGTTTTCTCTAGTATTTATTTACTTAATTTTTTGGTCTTCAATTAGGTATTTTATTTTTCAAATCCAATTTTATATCAAATAGTTCAATAGTAGTAAAATTATTTAATGATAATTATGATAATAGCTAAAATTTATGAAACACTAGATTCTAGGTATACGCATGAATAATATATATTAAATCATTTAATCCTCATAAGTATCTAAAAATAGAAACTAGTATTACCCCCATTTAAAAAAATTTTTGTAGGCTCTTAGTTCCCCAATCCGTAGAAGGCAATGGCACCCCACTCCAGTACTCTTGCCTGGAAAATCCCATGGATGGAGGAGCCTGGTAGGCTGCAGTCCATGGGGTCGAAAAGAGTCGGATATGACTGAACGACTTCGCTTTCACTTTTCACTTTCATGCATTGGAGAAGAAAATGGCAACCCACTCCAGTGTTCTTGCCTGGAGGATCCCAGGGAGGGGGAGCCTGGTGGGCTGCCGTCTCTGGGGTCGCACAGAGTCAGACACGACTGAAGTGACTTAGCAGCAGCAGCAGCAGTTCCCCAATCAGGAATCAAACCCACACCCCCTACACTGGAAGGGCAGAGTCTTAACCACTGGATCACTAGGGAAGTTCCTATAATCTCATTTTATAGGTGATGAAACTGAGGCACAAAAGAGATAGTAAATAGTTTGCTTAAGGTGGCATAGCCAGCATATGGCAGCATATGGCAGGTGACTGACTGGAGTAGTCTGACTCCTGAATTTGTTCTATAAACTATTACACTCTCCCTTTCAATATTTTTTAGATGCTGTGAATGGAAGTTTTACATTCTAATTAGTAGAGATTATTTAATGACCCATTAAAAAACTGTGGAGCCCCACAATAATAAAGCTGCTACCCTTCAGTGTCATTGGATTTAATAAAATTCCAGGTTTTTACCACTCTCCCCAGGTGGCACAGGTTCACAGCCGATGCAGGAGACTCGAGAGATGCGCGTTCGATTCCCTGGGGCAGGGGGATCCCTGGCCGTAGGAAATGGCAACCCACTTCAGGATCCTTGCCTGGAAAATTCCAGGGACAGAGGAACCTGGTGGGCTACAGTCCATGGGTTTGCAAAGAGTTGGACATGATTGAGCATGCACGTCACCACACACACACACACACCCCCCATATCCTGGTGTCTATTTTTTATTTATAGCCCATGAGACAGATAATCTCTGAGATATTCCTTTATGAGAAAAATATATTTACATGTCATATTTAGAAAAAATAAAAGCATCAGTTTTTATGTTCAGGACGTTACATCTCCTTACTTTTCTCTGTCTCCTGGGAATTTAATTAAAATAATAAAATAGAGAGAGCTACCATAGTTTGCCACATAATGATGATAGCAAAAAAGAACAGCACACAATTAATCTCTTCTTTCTACAATGTTGCCTGATGTGCACATTCATCCAGAAGCTAATGGTGCCAGTCATATCAATAAAGGGCAATGAGCTCACTGTGGATTCTGTGGGATTGGCTGGTTGTAAGCAATGTTTCATGTCTCAGCTGTAAAGGTCTAGAAAATACACAGCTGCTAAGAAAGTTGCCTTCGCTGTAGCTATCAGTTACCATGGTTTCTGGGTCTAAAGGTAGAGCTGCTGTAGTCTTAGAGGCTTCTGAGTCTAAACCCTTACTCCCAGGGCAAAAAATGGAATTGGAGCAATAATCCAGATAATTCACACAATGAGAAGCCAAAGTGCTCCCCACTCCTCTAGGAATTATCTATCTGGATGATAATTTTTAATCTGTTTGGATAATATGCTACTTGCCCCTTGTGAAACATGTGTATTATTAGCAGGAGGTGGCCAATGTTATGCTTTTATGTGAATGTGAACTCTAGCAGAAATGTTTGAGAATTTTGTTTTTCAAATAGCACCAGTAGGTTTATACATATTACTTATGTATATTAATTATATTATATTATGCTATTTTATATTATATAATACATGCATATTATTAGATGCTAAGATAGCAGAAGCATATTAGAACAAAAATGAAATATTGTAGGTAGTCTCCAACTCACCAATATGTTACTTTCCCAAAGTCTATGTATACATAAACTATTCAGGAACCCCTAGGGCATTTTTCTACAGAAAATAATAGTCTGGCTAATTTCTTTTCTCATGTTCCATCTATGAAAACATATTTAGTGTTACAAGTAAGTCATGATCTCTCTGGTTTCTGGAGTCAGGAGTCTTGTTGTTGTTGCTATAAAAAAGCATAGCAGAAAATACCAGAAACATCAAGGATGGGTTTGTGTGAAATTCCAAGTTTCCTCCTACTTCCTTCTGCCACCTCCTCACTCAGCTTGGCTCCTGGGCTCCTCTGCTCAGTGCTGTGAGATTCCCCTGAGAAATGTTGCCTTGAGTTGAGAAATGGATCCCATTTAAATTGCTTTCAATTACTTGAGCTGTTAGGGGGATTTCTTTGAATTATGAACTATATCAAGAGCCTTGAGGTGCCCTGCCTCACATTTAGAGCACATGCACATTTATCCTTTTCTTGGATTAAACTGATTATGGATATGAACTTGAAGAACTGTATTTGATTATAAGTTATTGAAAATCAACTAATAAGGCAGGTTATGTTTTCAATTTTATTTATTTTAATTGATGGATAATTGCTTTACAGAATTTTGTTGTTTTCTGTAAGATGGGTATTTGAATGACTATCCTAACTTAAAAAATTATCAAGGAAATAAAAATTATTAAAAAAATTAAAAACATACAATAAAACTAATCAAAATATAACAAGTTGTAGTTATAAGATAAATACTAGGGATGTAATTAGAACTTGATAAATATAATTAACACTGCTATATGTTACATATGGAACTTGTATAGAGAGTGAAAAGGCTGGCTATGACAAAGCTATGATGAACATAGACAGCATATTAAAAAGCAGAGCCATCACTTTGCCGACAAAGGTCTATAAAGTCAAAGCTACGGTTTTTCCAGTAGTCATGCATGGATGTGAGAGCTGGACCATAAAGAAGGCTGGGCACCGAAGAACTGATGCTTTTGAACTGTGGTGTTGGAGAAGACTCTTGAGAGTCCCTTGGAATACAAAGGAGATCAAACCAGTCAAACCTAAGGGAAATCAACCCTGAATATTCATTGAAAGGCCTGATGCTGAAGCTGAAGCTTCAATACTTTGGCCACCTGATTCTGGGAAAGATTGAGGGCAGGAGAAAAGGGGGCGACACAGGATGAGATGATTAGATGGCATCATGGACACAATGGACATGAGTTTGAGCAAACTCTGGGAGATAGTGAAGCACAGGGAAGCCTGGTGTGCTGCAATCCACGGAGTCGCAAAATGGACACAACTTAGCGACTGAACAGCACCACCACATAGAGAGTAAACCCTGACAGTTTGCATCACAAGGAAAAATGTTTTTCTATTTCTTCAGTTTTATGTCTATGCAAGATGATGGATGGTCACTAAATTTATTGTGAAATTATTCCATGATGTATGTGAGTCAAATCATGATATGCTGTGCTGTGTGCCTAGTTGCTCAGTCACACCTGACTCCTGCGATCCAGTGGATTGTAGCCTGGGGATTCTCTGTCCATGGGATTTTTCAGGCAAGAATACTGGAGTGGGTTGCCATTTCCTCCTCTGGGGATCTGCCCGACCCAAGGATTGAACCCGTGTCTTTCGTGTCTTCTGCATAGCAGGTGGACTCTTTACTTGCTGAGCCATTGGGGAAGCCAAATTGTGTATACTGTACACCTTAAACCTATACAGTGCTGTTTGTCAATAAAACTGAAGGGAAAAACCCATATAGAATTCAAAAATAGAATCATTCCTGAAATGACAGATATCTTAGGTACCCTTCCGTTTTACCAGAGGAATTTTTCAGCAAACACAGCGCTAGAAGCTTAGAGAGAGATTTCTGCGGTCTTCAAGGGGGATCAGGGGAGATCACCCATTCTCAAAGACCTACGACCAACTTTGTTCTGTTCTTAAAGTAGACTTTTCCAATGGAGTTAAGCTTCTAGACTTCGAGACTCTAAATTCTCTTTAATGCCTCCTGCAAATATCTAATCCTATTCCTTATACCAGCTCCAGATGGAACATGTGTACACTCTGGGTGAGGCAGAAATTCACTCAATAAAGCACTTCTCTGAGTACTGTACATGCCTTAGAAAGCTTACCAATCTTAATTTTCTGAAGTTAAATTCAAGTATATTTGCTAGAATACATTTCCAAGTAAAACGAATGATAGTGGGACTAAATCTTTTATGATGATGTGGTATAACTTCAAGAATTAACCTTAATACAAGTTAATGATGTGACTTTCTGGGTGTCAAGCGTAAACAGTGGCAGTAGCAGCAGAAGACTCACTGTCACAGAAGTTGTTGCTGACCACACTGCCTCTTCTGCCCATCTGTTCATTTAGCTCCTTCACTCTCCAATTCCCTAGTTGCATTTGGTTCTTTGTGCAAAGGTTTCAACTTGCTGTGCCTCGCATTTTCTTGTGGTAAATTTAACTTGCTAATATCCAACTATCCCATGTGTATTACTCAGGGCCCTGGTAGCGCATGTAACTGTCTCAAGATAATTGGTAGCTCCGAAATCTCTGATAGCACACATTAGGCATATATTCATTCTTTTCACTAATGCAGCTCTAATTTCATAGACATCCTCATAGACACTCTCACATTGATTAGAAATGACAATACTCTTTCTTGTCTTTTTATCATTTTACTTCCATATTGAACATATACTTTTAAAAAATTTATTTATTTTTTTTTAATTGAAGGATAATTGCTTTACAGAATTTTGTTGTTTTCTGTCAAACCTCAACCTGAATCAGCCATGCTGCTGCTAAGTCACTTCAGTCGTGTCTGACTCTGCGTGACCCCATAGATGGCAGCCCACAAGGCTCCCTCGTCCCTGGGATTCTCCAAGCAAGAACACTGGAGGGGGTTGCCATTTCCTTCTCCAATGCATGAAAGTGAAAAGTGAAAGTGAAGTCACTCAGTCATGTCCGACTCTTAGCGACCCCATGGACTGCAACCCGCCAGGCTCCTCCGTCCATGGGATTTTCCAGGCAAGTGTACTGGAGTGGGGTGCCATTGGGTACACATATATCCCCTCCGTTTTTAAACATTTACTTTTATTTTCATACTATATTTACTTTTACACAAAATAAGAGCCAATATCAAACTAAAATAAGTATTGTAATTATATAATAAGTATCAACTATAGACAAAACACATTTTAATACATATACCATATGACTTGGTATAATACAATTTAGAGATGAAAAAATCCTGGGGGACTTTTTGACCCAATCATTTATTTTGTCATGTAATTTCCTCTACTGAGAACACTGTTCCTGATGGATGACCACTTGTCCATTGCAGGAATACTTCTAATCAATTATTTTCTTATAAAACAGCTCTTTCCATCTCTAAACAGCACTGTTTCAAAATCCTTCTTAACATAAACCTAGATCTATTTCATCATAATTTCTAATGACTGGTTCCTGCAAACTCTTCCCCACAAGCCACTCTTAATAATTTGAATTTCTTGATAACTTAATCACCTAGATAAAGCAAAGGAATTATCATGATATGAAAACAAGAAGATATGTCATTAATGGGTGGCAAGAAACAAAGGCATGACTTGACAGAACCAAAAGAAAAGAAGAGAATGAGACTCAGAGCAAGAATAAAGGCAGGAAGAACTTACCCTGATGCACTGGAATATACAGAGTCCTTAAATTCAGAGAATGACACTTGACCTTCAGGAGAAGCAGTATGAAGCTCTTTGGAGGTAAGTAGAATGTTTATGGGAAAGCAAAATCAGCAAGGTGGGTGGCGACTCGAGTAGAATTAACCATATACAGGGTGAGCTGCTTTGTCAATGAAAGGTAGGTCTGTCCAAAAGGAAGAGGGGTCCTTGATGGTGATGGCTCCTGACAGGTAGAGGCAACTCTGTGATCACCTAATGAGACAATCAGGAATTGTTTCTTCTTCTGAAAGCGTGATGAGAAATGTCCTCATATGTAAAATAAAGATGATGTACTTTGATTAGGACTATGTTGTCCTATGGGCTTCCCTGGTGGCTCAGAGGTTAGAGCCTCTGCCTGTAATGCGGGAGACCTGGGTTCAATCCCTGGATCAGGAAGAGTCCCTATAGAAGGAAATGGCACCCCACTCCAGTATTCTTGCCTGGAGAATCCCATGGTCGGAGAGCCTGCTGGGCTACAGTCCATGGGGTCGCAAAGAGTCGGACACGACTGAGCGACTTCACTCACTCGCTCACTCATGTTGTCCTATACTGCTATTCATGCATGTGTCCTCAGCCACTCAGTTGTGTCTGACTCTTCGCAACCCCATGGACTGTAGCCCGCCAGGCTCCTCTGTCCATGGGATTTCCCAGGCAAGAATACTAGAGGGGACTTCCATTTCCTTTTCCAGGGGGTCTTCCCAACCCAGGGATTGAACCCACATCTTCTGCCTTGGCAGGCAGATTCTTTACCACTGAGCCGCCAGGGAAACCACATACTGATATTCATGGTTGTCAAATATATATTATATACATAGTGATATATGATTTTTATATACAAATATATGTGACAGAAAATCAAACATAATTTTTCTCTTTGCCTGGAACATGTGGGCAAGCATATTTTGGTGATGTACGCACTGAGTTTTGACCAAGCTAGGCAGGGAATGAGACAGATCGCTCCACTCTATATGTGTGACTTCTTTCTCTCTATGATGTCTTCTTAAGAACACTTTCCTTGAATTTGGCAGCCAGCATTTTTATACCACTTTTACCTGGAAGTAGGGCTGAAAGCTGGAGGAGACTAAGGATGTTTTCTAATAGAAAGAGAGTCAGAGATCCCTGGAGGACTTGATTACTATATTTAGACTATTCTTAGTTATAAGTGGTCTAGATGTTTGTGGTAGTGAATAATAACCCTCAGAGATGACCACATCCTAATCCCTGAAACCTGTAAATGTCACCTTACATGGCAAAAGGAACTTTGCAAATGTGATTAAGAATCTTCAGATGGAGAAATTATTCTCAATTATTTTAGGGTGCTCTTAATGTAATTACAAGTGTCCTTATAAGAGGAATGCAAAGGATCAATCAGAAACGTGAGGAAGGACACAAGAGATCCCAGCGGTATGGACAGGAGACAAGGGATACAGGCAGACTCTACAAGTTGAAAGAGGCAAGAATGAGCTTCTCCCCTGGAACCTCCGGAGGAAACCTTCTTCCAACATCTTGACTTCAGCCCTGTTAGGACTCATTTTGGATTTCTGACCTCCAGAACTCTAAGAGAATACATTTGTTTTCTTTTAAATCGCTACATTTATGGTAATATGTTACTGCAGCAATAGGAAAGCAGCAGTATTTTGTATATTTCCCATTAATTTAACTGCTTTCTATAAATCTAGTAAAAGAGCCCTTGTTTCTACATCATCTATTCCCAGGGTGCTGTGAAAGGAAGGAGAATTGAGAGGATATACATTCAACCATGCAATAGTACATGAAACTAAATTATATCAGTCAAGGTCTGTTAGTTGCAAGGTCCAGAAAACAACTCTGACAGATTTGAGCAGAAAATGAGTTTACTGAGAGGATATTGGGAACATTACTGACTATAGGATTTGGAAGATAAATAGGAACGAGGGAGCTAGGCATCAGCTAGGACCAGACTGAGAGTCCTGTGGAGACGCTCCTGCTGTTGCTGCCGACACTGACCACAAAGCTACGGCAGTTCATCAAGGCACCAGACCCCAAGCACCACCCTGCTCGACTGTCCCTGATGCTTCTGGAGATTTAATGATTTTGCTGCTGTTGCTAATACCTGCCAGTGGAATAAGGTTTGCGTGGCCCCTGCCTCTTTAAATCACTAACTCCTGTCCATAGTCTAAATTGGGTAAATCTGATTGATCAATTCTAGATCACCTTTGGGACACCATAGCTGTAAAGGAAGCTGGCAAATGAGCAGCTGTTGGTTTCAGCTCCATCAGAGAGAGTTTGCTTTGTTTCTCATGCGTGGTAGGATATGAATTCTCAAAAGATGGGAAGAATCTCAAATGATGGGTAGGCTTAAAAATGTATAAATGTCCCTGACTTAAGTGTTAAGGCAGACTGCTATAAGATGCACTGATACATGGCCAGGAAAATGAACATAAGAATGTAGTAGAATACACATAATAAATATTACATTTTGAAACTGGGGCGGAGGGTCTGAGCTTAAAACTAACAGAAATCCTACAAATGGAGACATATCATTATTCAAAGAAATAATAGTAATAGTAAATATTTATCAAGAGCTTGCTATATATTAAGTACTCTTTTAAGTATTTAATGTGTTAATTCTATTAATCCTTGTAGGAAAGCATTTACCTTACTTGTAGGTAAATAAATGAAGGCGTCAGATGTTTAAATAACACATGCATGGTTACGCATCTAGAAATAGCAGATCCAGGCTGTACACCCAGCAGTCTGATCCAGAGCTGTAATCATTAGACTTTATTGACTCTTGAAAATAAGATCTGCTTCTTTAAAAGAAGTGAATAATTGACATATTTTACCAGATCTTTTAATTTTAAAAAGTCAGGCACACTTACTATGGAAACAGCAATGATACAGAAGTTTATTGGGAGTGGAAAGTCATAGTGCTCTTTCCCTTTCCCCATAAATTGCACACCACTCAGATGGACATTTATTTGTGTAGTGCACGTTCTTACGGTCTCCAAGTTGAGTGTTAGGCTGGCCTTGTATTATATAAAATCCTATGAAACTGAGCCTTGTTAACCCCAGGTGACTATATGAATGAGGATAAAAGGGAAGAGAAATTTTAGTATTTCTAACGTGGAAGGCTTCTGTTGGGTTTTTATTTTTATCCATTATTTTCCTGAGCCCCATCTTACACACCTGTGCTTTTCGAAAAATCTGAGCTCAGGTAACGAACCAGTGACAATCATGCAGAGAAATTAACTCATACTCACACAGTTTCTGTTTGCAGGGTTGGGAGCTTTGAGGTGATCTAGTCACCTTGGTGACTTTAGCCTAATGAATTAAATTTTAGTTGAGCACTCTAGTTGAGGACTCTCAGAATAAGACTACAAATCTTACCCCCAGATCTCAGGGTAAGGGAAATGGGGTTGATGAGCTCTGTGCCCACATTACCATACTGGAACCATTAAACTCCTGCTTCGTGTAAATGTCCTACTTCTTCAAGGATTTTGTAATAAGCTGTGCTTATTTGTGTTATCTGTAGATGTCGTCAACATCTTTTGTCATTCTTTCTCTTTTATCCTATGCGCTCATTCCCTTCCAGGATCCAGGGTGACATCAACATCTCTGGATAAAAAGCCAACATCTGGGCTGCCCATTCTTCTGGTGCCTCATCTGTACTGACATCTTCAGCTTCTTAGTAACCCGTTTCCATTGCCATATTCTGGACCAGGACAGCACCCAGAACTGGTCCAACCTATTACTCGTACTTTTAATCCCTTCATCTACCTCACCAAGTGTGTCAGTGAGGGTTCTTTATTGTAAACCAAATAATCTGATCTAGATTGTTTAAGCATGAAAAAAAAATTGACATATACTAGTTAGATCAAGGAAACCAGGGAGCCATGTCTAAATGCCAGAAAGTAGGAATGGTGTTTGACTCTACTGGGGACTGCTGTAGTGAAAATATCCCTGCTGCCAATATTCAGTATCACCCGTGTTGCTGGTACCAGTGATGACATGGGTGTCATTGGATCCTGAAAACTCCCAGCCAATTCTTCTGAAAAGTCAGGCATCTTTACTAATATAGTTGTTAGGAAATGCATCCCTTTTGCTCACTTCCTCACATTGTTCACTCTTTAAAATTGATATTCCAGGAGCATGAAGCTGATTGGTATTCACATGCCATACTCTAGTAGAAAAGCTTGTTCAGGGGAGAACAAACTTGGTTTATTCTTGGTTTCTACACTGGGTAAGCAGGGCTTAGAAGGCAGAAAGTACTCAAACATCGTATATGTGTTCAGAAAGTTCCTTGAAGCCAGAAAATATTGCAAATAGCTACTATATTAATTATTTCTCTTTCCATTGATTCTCCCTTATCAGGAATTCTAGTACAGATCACTCTACATGTACTTTATTTATACATTTTCTATTTTCTTGTCACCTCCAAGCTAGGTTAGATTTCATGGTACACAATTTCAATCAATTCCTTAAGAGTATACTGGGTTCCTTTGACCCATTATTTTTTCACACTGACTAACCTGGTATTGGACAAATTCAGCTATTTACATTTTTTAATGTCTGCATAGGGACTGTGCAGAATTGTTGGAAGTAATTACACAATTAAGCAGATAATTGTCACTGCATGTTAATCAACCTGGGGACCACACCAACCATGCCCTTAAGGTTGTCAAGAATTCTGTTTCCCTTGTCAGTTCTCTTTCTCCATAGGTGCTATTTTGAAAGTCTTATTCTATTCTTAATCCTCTCATTATAACTTTCTATTAAGCTCCCTCATATTTTGGGCAAATAATTTTGTCTGTTACTTCTTAAAGAAAATAAATCCATGAAACATCTTTTTTCAAAATGTTGCCCATGAACCTATAAACCTAATTATGTATATTTACATCAAATTGTCTTTTTTTCTACCTAATAAAATGAGCCCTGGTGGCTCAGATGGTAAAGAATCTGCCTGCAACATAGGAGACCCATGTTCGATCCCTGGGTCGAGAAGATCCCCTGGAGAAGGAAATGGCAACCCACTCCAGTGTTCTTGCCTGGGAAATCCCATGGACAGAGGAGCCTGGTGGGCTACAGTCCATGGGGTTGCAAAGAGTCAGACATGACTGAGTGACTAACATTTTCACTTTTCAGTCAAATGAGACAACTCTTTAGGGTTTATCTCTTTCCACTGGAATTTAAACACACTCATATAACTCCTTATTAAATTAATTTAAAACATAAAAAGCCAAGTAAACAATTGTATGAAAATAACCAGACCTACTCTGAACCAGCAACTGTTCTATTGCTTTTACCCTTCAATGAAACCTTGATTTCTGCCTTAACTTTCCACCAAAACAGCTCTCTGAAAGGTTTTTATTATCTACTTCTCTCCCTCCCTCCCTTCTCCCTTTCTTCTATTTCTTTTGACTTTTTTTTAAATTTATCTAATTTTTGTTTGTGCTGGGTCTTCATTGCCACTCCCACGATTTCTCTAGTTACTGTGTGAGGGCTTCTCATTGCCGAGGCTTCTCTTGTTTTGGAGCACGGACTCCAGGGCATGAAGGCTTCAGTAGTTGCTGCTCATGGGCTCTGGATCATGGGTTCAGTAGTTGTGGCCCATGGGCTTAGTTGCTCCTCAGTGTATGGTATCCTCCCAGACCAGGGATTGAACCTGTGTCTCCTGCACTGGCAAGCAGATTCTTCACCACTGAGCCACCAGGGAAGCCCTCTTTGCTTTCTTTCCTTTTCTTTCTTTCTCCTTATCTTATTTAACTCCCCTAGGTCTTTAAGGATATGGCTTCTTCCTACTTCAACCTCATTACCTGGGGCCATGGGAAATAGTTCTGTTATACTGGATTTGTTCCTGGGAAAATGACATCTGGTAGCTTCAAAATTAAAATTCAAGCATGTTTGCATCCAAAAATGTGTTATAAATTCTGATAAGTTTGCACTCTCTGAATCTTTCTCTGACAGTCTAGAGAGTCTGGTTGCAAAGAACAGGAGCCCATTAAAGTTAGCTTAATGAAAATGGGAAATTTTGGACGTATTCAGAGTTGCTTTGTGTGACTGACTAGAAGTGCAGATGGTCCTCAGGGGTCCCTGGCACCAGAAGCTGGGCAGTGATGACCTGGTGCTCCTCACTCCATCTCTCAGGGCCGTGCGGTCTCTCGGTGTTTTTTACAAGCCGGTATGTTTTCCTTTCACTCCCTTCAGACTGCCTTTTTCTGCTTCTCAGTGCACATGGACAGGTGACTTTGGATTTACAAACCACATAAATAGTATTCTCAATACGATACTAGAAATATTTCTCAGAGATTTCATGGATTCCAAGGAAGTAGGTTTTTTTTTGCTTAAGACCCAGTATCATCCATTCATCCTTACTAAGAATAGTTTCCAGGTCTGAAATCAGTATTTTGTATTTTCTCTGAATTTAGAAATCTCTCTCACTTGACCCCTCTTTTTCTTCCTGTTCTAATGTTATCACACTGCATCCTGGCTGATGAATGCATTCAGGTGTTCTTGTGACCTTGAACAAACTATCTTATCTCCTTTCCAGTTTCTGCAGAGGTTCTGCTCTCCATTTCTCTAAAACATTCTCTTTTTAACCCATCACACATTTTTCAAACAGTCCTCAAATTGTGTTTTTTTTAATCCTTCAATAATCTTATTAAAGTATATAAATTCTCATTGCAGAAATCATAGTTTTGAAAAATGAAACCATCATTTATGTAGACAATAAACATCTTCTAAATGCATGCCCTGTATGATATGTATGGCTCTGAGGATATAGAATGCATAAAATTTACTTCTAGTGTTCCAGCATCTTCCAGCATCATGATGTGGGGCTCAAACATTAGCAATATTATCACTATTATTTCATAACAGAAACACTCAGACTTGAAGAGTTTAAGTAATACTAGTTCAAAGTCTCATGGTTATAAATGTAGAGGTAGAATTCAAACTCATGTCTGAGTCCTTAGACTCTGTGTCAAAATCTTACAGAAATCTTAAATAGTGGCAGATTGCTATCCCTTTTGTTTAGTGGATAATTAGAATTAGGTTCAACGGATCCCCCAAAAGTTGTTGGGATCCAAAAGTAATATAATAAGTGTTTTACTATATTTATATGCATGATCATTACAATGTGTATGTAAATATAAGCTTTTTTGTTTCTTTTATTTTGGTTTCAGAACTTGAATAAGGTAATTGTAAAAAAAAGTTCCCGAAATATTTTAACTAGTGACAGCCTCCCTGGAATGAGTAAGTGAGTGAAAGTCTCTCAGTCATGTCTGACTCTTTGCAACCCCATGGACTGTAGACCATGGAGTTCTCCAGGCCAGAATACTGGAGTGGGTAGCCTTTTCTTTCCCCAGGGGATATTCCAACCCAGGATCAAACCCAAGTCTCCCACACTGTAGGCAGATTCTTTACCAGCTGAGCCACAAGGGAAGCCCAAGAATGCTGCACTGGGTAGCCTATCCCTTCTCCAGCAGATCTTCCCAACCCAGGAATCAAACTGGGGTCTCCCGCATTGCAGGTGAGTTCTTTACCAACTGAGCTTAGTTTTCTAAGATGAAGGATAATCTGAAAATAACTTTCAATTATATGTACATGACCTTTGGTTTCAAAGAAGATATCTTACTAATTTACCACTATTTCTAGAAGGCTTTTAAAGGAGAAATAACTTACTTCAGCATCCACTATTTACCACCATAGACCAGTTAGTTTATCATATTAATTTCTGTCACTTAGGCAACCCAGGAGGAAGAAGAGTACAAAGATAATTCAGTTCCGATCAGTTCAGTCGCTCAGTCATGTCCGATTCCTTGCGACCCCATGAATTGCAGCACACCAGGCCTCCCTGTCCATCACCATATCCCAGAGTTCACCCAAACTCATGTCCATTGAGTCAGTGATGCCATCCAGCCATCTCATCCTCTGTTGTCCCCTTCTCCTCCTGCCCCCAATCCCTCCCAGCATCAGAGTCTTTTCCAATGAGTCAACTCTTCACATGAGGTGGCCAAAGTACTGGAGTTTCAGCTTTAGCATCAGTCCTTGCAAAGAAATCCCAGGGCTGATCTCCTTCAGAATGGACTGGTTGGATCTCCTTGCAGTCCCAGGGACTCTCAAGAGTCTTCTCCAACACCACAGTTCAAAAGCATCAATTCTTTGGCACTCAGCTTTCTTCACAGTCCATCTCTCACATCCATACATGACCACTGGAAAAACCATAGCCTTGACTAGATAGACCTTTGTTGGCAAAGTAATGTCTCTGCTTTTGAATATGCTATCTAGGTTGGTCATAACTTTCCTTCCAAGGAGTAAGCGTCTTTTAATCTCATGGCTGCAGTCACCATCTGCAATGATTTTGGAGCCCAGAAAAATAAAGTCTGACACTGTTTTCACTGTTTCCCCATCTATTTTCCACGAAGTCATGGGACCAGATGCTATGATCTTAGTTTTCTGAATGTTGAGCTTTAAGCCAACTTTTTCACTCTCCACTTTTACTTTCATCAAGAGGCTTTTGAGTTCCTCTTCACTTTCTGCCATAAGGGTGGTGTCATCTGCATATCTGAGGTGATTGATATTTCTCCTGGCAATCTTGATTCCAGCTTGTGTTTCTTCCAGTCCAGCGTTTCTCATGATGTACTCTGCATATAAGTTAAATAAGCAGGGTGACAATATACAGCCTTGACGTACTCCTTTTCCTATTTGGAACCAGTCTGTTGTTCCATGTCCAGTTCTAACTGTTGCTTCCTGACCTGCATATAGGTTTCTCAAGAGGCAGGTCAGGTGGTCTGGTATTCCCATCTCTTTCAGAATTTTTCAGTTTATTATGATCCACACAGTCAAAGGCTTTGGCATAGTCAATAAAGCAGAAATAGATGTTTTTCTGGAACTCTCTTGCTTTTTCCATGATCCAGCGGATGTTGGCAATTTGATCTCTGGTTCCTCTGCCTTTTCTAAAACCAGCTTGAACATCTGGAAGTTCACGGTTCACTTATTGCTGAAGCCTGGCTTGGAGAATTTTGAGCATTACTTTACTAGGGTGTGAGATGAGTGCAATTGTGCAGTAGTTTGAGCATTCTTTGGCATTGCCTTTCTTTGGGATTGGAATGAAAACTGACCTTTTCCAGTCCTGTGGCCACTGCTGAGTTTCCCAAATTTGCTGGCATATTGAGTGCAGCACTTTCACAGAATCATCTTTCAGGATTTGAAATAGCTCAACTGGAATTCCATCACCTCCACTAGCTTTGTTCGTAGTGATGCTTCCTAAGGCCCACTTAACTTCACATTCCAGGATGTCTGGCTCTAGGTGAGTGATCACACCATCGTGATTATCTGGGTCATGAAGATCTTTTTTGTACAGCTCTTCTGTGTATTCTTGCCACGTCTTCTTAATATCTTCTGCTTCTGTTAGGTCCATACCATTTCTGTCCTTTATCGAGCCTATCTTTGCATGAAATGTTCCTTTGGTATCTCTAATTTTCTTGAAGAGATCTCTAGTTTTTCCCATTCTGTTGTTTTCCTCTATTTCTTTGCATTGATGTCTGAGGAAGGCTTTCTTATCTCTCCTTGCTATCCTTTGGACCTCTGCATTCAGATGCTTATATCTTTCCTTTTCGCTTCTCTTCTTTTCACGGCTATTTGTAAGGCCTCCCCAGATGGCCATTTTGCTTTTTTGCATTTCTTTTCTTTGGGAATGGTCTTGATCCCTGTCTCCTGTACAATGTCATGAACCTCATTCCATAGTTCATCAGGCACTCTATCTATCAGATCTAGGCCCTTAAATCTATTTCTCACTTCCACTGTATAATCATAAGGGATTTGATTTAGGTCATACCTGAATGGTCTAGTGGTTTCCCCTACTTTCTTCAATTTAAGTCTGAATTTGGCAATAAGGAGTTCATGGTCTGAGCCACAGTCAGCTCCCGGTCTTGTTTTTGGTGACTGTATAGAGCTTCTCCATCTTTGGCTGCAAAGAATATAATCAATCTGATTTCAGTGTTGACCATCTGGTGATGTCCATGTGTAGAGACTTTTCTTGTGTCATTGGAAGAGGATGTTTGCTATGACCAGTGTGTTCTCTATTAGCCTTTGCCCTGCTTCATTCTGTACTCCAAGGCCAAATTTGCCTGTTACCCCAGATGTTTCCTGACTTCCTACTTTTGCATTCCAGTCCCCTCTAATGAAAAGGACATCTTTTTGGGGTGTTCTAAAAGGTCTTGTAGATCTTCACTGAACTGTTCAACTTCAGCTTCTTCAGTGTTACTGGTTGGGGCATAGACTTGGATTACTGTGATATTGAATTGTTTGCCTTGTAAATGAACAGAGATCGTTGTTGTTTTCAGATTGCATCCAAGTACTGCATTTTGGACTCTTTTGTTGACCATGATGGCTACTCCATTTCTTCTAAGGGATTCCTGCCCACAGTAGTAGATATAATGGTCATCTGAGTTAAATTCACCCATTCCAGTCCATTTTAGTTCGCTGATTCCTAGAATTTCAATGTTCACTCTTGTCATCTCCTGTTTGACCACTTCCAATTTGCCTTGATTCATGGACCTAACATTCCAGGTTCCTATGCAATATTGCTCTTTATAGCATCAGACCTTGCTTCTATCACCAGTCACATCCACAACTGGGTATTGTTTTTGCTTTGGCTCCATCCCTTCATTCTTTCTGGATTTATTTCTCCACTGATGTCCAATAGCATATTGGGCACCTACTGACCTGGGGAGTTCCTCTTTCAGTATCCTATCATTTTGCCTTCATCCTGTTCATGGGGTTCTCAAGGCAAGAATACTGAAGTGATTTGCCATTCCCTTCTCCAGTGGACCACATTGTCAGACCTCTCCACCATGACCTGCCCGTCTTGGGCGGCCCCACAGGGCATGGCTTAGTTTCGTTGAGTTAGACAAGGCTATTGTCCATGTGATTAGATTGACTAGTTTTCTGTGATTATGGTTTGTGTGTCTGCCTACTGATGCCTCTCACAATACCTAAGCAAAAGGCATTCTGAAACGTTATAATTTCTACCAAAAAGTTGACATCAATGTGCTTGTGTAATTGGGCTAGTAAAAACATCAGGATCTATTGCATCTCAAAATATGCATTTTCTATAGTTTAATTTAGGCTTTAAATCAAACTTCTTTAGATTATAGCTTTTTAAATGGAAAGAAAATGTGCTCTTTCCTTTTGTAGCACATAAAACTTATTTGTCCTCATTGTTTGCTCACCATGGTATTCTCAAGGCAGTTTTCTGTTCTTTCATATCTTTCTGGATATCACTTCAAATAAAAAGAATAAGCATCTTTTCATTGTTGCTCAAAAGCACAGAGAAATACCATCTGTTCCTTAAACTCTTCCAGGTATAGTGACCACCTATGGCTCTCCATCTGTCAGGAGTACATCTATCCACATCAGCTGTGCTGTCAGTGGATCCTACACTTTAATGCAGTGGCAATAATTTTTTTTACATCTCATTTTATGTTTGGTAAAATGTGAAATTTTGAATCATAAATAAAATATGAAACTAGAAACAGTGAATACTGTTTTCTAAGTTGACTTGCGAAGGCATTTCAAAGGAGAATTTCCAAAAATGGTTGCAGCAGCATTGGCATTCGTGTTGAGTCTTTCAAATGGACTGTTTGGATGGTAGCACTCATTGGGATGTTTATCATTCAGTAAGTTAATTTTTTAAAGGTAAATATTCCTAGTTTTTTCATAACTCACACAAGTAAATACTATAAATACAGTTAAGTACAGTTAAATGGGTAGGCATTTAAATAACAAAATATTAGTATTGCCAGCCCCCCTGATTTTAAGTCATTTCAATTGCAATAAACATTAAAATTTTAGCAATATTCATAGTAAAAATTTTTGCCTCATAATTTAAATTAATCATAGGGCATTTGACTACAATCACTAGTCTTTTAACTATATATATTAAAATAATTCAAGTTGCCTTGAAAGTTGAAGAAGTTAGCTAGGAATGTGAAAAAAATTTATAAAATACACATTCATAGAAGAAGTTCTATAGAAAAATGGCAGAATAAGAACTTTTGGCCCTCATTACCCCCACAGAAGCAACAATTTAACAATGATATGTAGATCAAAAGAACTTTATGAGAAGTCTAGAGTTTGGTTAAAAAGTTGTATTACTTCAGATGAGCATAAAACCAAAAGAAGCCACAAAGAAGTGAGTGAGAACAGCAATCTCACTTTACCTGCATCAGCCCCTCCCCAAGACAGCACCTGGCAGGAAAGAGAGGGTGGAACAGATCTTTTGGTGCACCGCCCTATGGGCCAGTCTCCTGTCTCCCCTCCTATGGAGAGAACTGATGGATCTGGCATGCATCAGATACCGTGGTTCCATTAAGATCAAAGGAAAAAGAGCAGGTGACTTACTGTGGCTGACATGGCTTTATGAGAGGGAGGTGAGGCACAGAACCTGAGGCTTCTTCCCCAGGGGAGAGGGGAGTGTCCTGGAGCACAATCTTTTACTTTGTTGTCTGAGGGGCTGGCTTCTGTCTTGTCTCACCAAGACGGCTGACACAACCTGCTAAGTTCGGTGGAGGCAGCTAAGAACAAGAAACTCGTATTCAGCACAGCTCTGTGAGATTGAGAGAAGGCACGGAGCTGGGCTTCTCCACAAGGATCAATCTAGAATATTACTTAACAAATCAATACATCACAAAGCCAGCAAGAGAAGTAAAGAGTGACGAAAGAACTACAGAATAGAAAAAAAAAAATTGAGACAACGACAACTTACTGTCTTTAATTATGTTAAAAGTAGAAAAGTAGATGGATTAAACTCCTAAGATCATAGAGGGGCTGAAAAGACTTTAAAAAAAAGAAAGAGAGAGAAAGACAAAAAAGAAGATTCAGTTCAATGCTGTCTACAGGAGACTCATTTTCAATTTAAGGATGTGTATAGCTGCAGCTCTAGATCAAGAGGGCAGAGTAGGAAGATCCTGAACTCACTCCTCCCATGAACACAGCCAAAATACAATTAACAACTACATTGAGGACAACTGTCTCTGAGAATGACCAGAAGACTAGCAGAACAGATTTTCTACAATTAAGGACATAAAGAAAACGGCACATTGAAACGGGTAGGGAGTGCAGAGATGTCAGAACCCACACGTCCAGTGTGGGAACCCACAAATGGATGTCACAACTGCAGTTTCATCCAGAAGAATCTGGGATGCAAGTCCCAGGTTAGTCTCCCCATCCTGGGGGAACTGCACTGGGAAAATGAACACCCGCAGTGTCTGGCTTTGAAAACCAGCAGGGCTTGTATCTTGGAGAGCCAAAAGGCTGTGGGAGACTGAGGTTCTCCTCTTGAAAGGCTCATACACAACCTCACTTACTCTGAGTCTCAGGAAAGGCAGCAGCTTGAGCCATAGGAAGTTCATTGACTAGTTTTAAAATGTGTGCCAGAAGGGCAGGATTCTGGTGGAACTTTCTCGAAGACAGAAATACTGGTAGGCGCCAAGTTTCAAGCTCCTACTATGAGGTTCAGTGTCGGAGGGTGCCATTTTCGTCACTCTCCATCAACCTCGCTAATATCACGCACCCTGTACTGGTGTTCCCTTGAGGATCTGCCTCATGTCACCTACAGGGCTTGGCTGCCACCTCCAAAGGAGTTCCTGTTCCATCACACATGGTGAACATCCCTGAACCCCTTCAATGTGGTTCCTGATCTGGGGGAGGGGGCCCAGTCCTTCCAAGCGTGGATGGTGGCCTTGGCCAGCACAAGTGCCCCTCCAAAGCGGCTCTCACTCTGGGGGCCAGCCACACACACCAGTGTACCCAGAATAGCTGCAGCTAGGTCTCACAGCCAGTCATGCCAGGGCCAGACCTGTGTAGTAGTCAAGATACAGACGCAACCTAAGTGTCCACTGACAGATGAGTGGATGAGAATCTACACACTGAAAAGAAGAAAACAAGGAGACGAACAAATAGAATAGAAACAGATTCATAGATACAGAGAGCAACCTGGTGGTCACCAGAGGAGGGGGTGGCAGAGGGTCAGGCAAACTAGGTGAAGGGGATTAAGAGGTACACATTTCAAGTTCTAAATAAATGATTTAGTCAATAATTTTAACAGCTTTGTATGGTGACAGATGCTTGCTAGACTTATTATGGCAATCAATTCATAAGGAATTTAAATTTCAAATTACTAGGTTTACTCCTGTAACTAATATAATGTTGTACGTTAATTATAATAAAAAAAAAAAGGAAATAAAAAGCAGGCAAAATGACTCAAAATTGTGATTTAAGTCAGACAAAGACAAATATCATATGATATCACTTGTATGTGGAATCTAAAAGAATGATACAAATAAATTTATTTTAAAAACAGAAATAGAATCACAGATGTAGGAAACAATCTTATGGTTACCAGGGGGGAGGTGGGGGAGGGGTAAATTGGGAGGTTGGGATTGACATTTACACACGGAACAACAGACTGGTTCCAAATAGGAAAAGGAGTTCGTCAAGGCTGTATATTGTCACCCTGTTTATTTAACTTATATGCAGAGTACATCATGAGAAACGCTGGACTGGAAGAAACACAAGCTGGAATCAAGATTGCCGGGAGAAATATCAATCACCTCAGATATGCAGATGACACCACCCTTATGGCAGAAAGTGAAGAGGAACTCAAAAGCCTCTTGATGAAAGTGAAAGTGGAGAGTGAAAAAGTTGCTGGAGAGGGTGTGGAGAAAAGGGAACCCTCTTACACTGTTGGTGGGAATGCAAACTAGTACAGCCACTATGGAGAACAGTGTGGAGATTCCTTAAAAAACTGGAAATAGAACTGCCTTATGATCCAGCAATCCCACTGCTGGGCATACACACTGAGGAAACCAGAAGGGAAAGAGACACGTGTACCCCAATGTTCATCGCAGCACTGTTTTTAATAGCCAGGACATGGAAGCAACCTAGATGTCCATCAGCAGATGAATGGTTAAGAAAGCTGTGGTACATATACACAATGGAGTATTACTCAGCCCTTAAAAAGAATACATTTGAATCAGTTCTAATGAGGTGGATGAAACTGGAGCCTATTATACAGACTGAAGTAAGCCAGAAAGAAAAACACCAATACAGTATACTAACACATATATATGGAATTTAGAAAGATGGTAACAATAACCCTGTGTACAAGACAGCAAAAGAGACACTGATGTATAGATCAGTCTTATGGACTCTGTGGGAGAGGGAGAGGGTGGGGAGATTTGTGAGAATGGCATTGAAACATGTATAATATCATGTATGAAATGAGTCGCCAGTCCAGGTTCGATGCACGATACTGGATGCTTGGGGCTGGTGCACTGGGACGACCCAAAGGGATGGTATGGGGAGGGAGGAGGGTTCAGGATGGGGAGCACATGTATACCTGTGGCGGATTCATTTCGATATTTGGCAAAACTAATACAATATTGTAAAGTTTAAAAATAAAATAAAATTTAAAAAAAGGAAAAAACACAAAAACAAAAACAAAATACAACAACAACAAAAGTTGGCTTAAAGCTCAACATTCAGAAAACTAAGATCATGGCATCCGGTCCCATCACTTCATGGGAAATAGATGGGGAAACAGTGGAAACAGTGTCAGACTTTATTTTTCTGGGCTCCAAAATCACTACAGATGGTGACTGCAGCCATGAAATTAAAAGACGCTTACTCTTTGGAAGGAAAGTGATGACCAACCTGGATGGCATATTCAAAAGCAGAGACATTACTTTGCCAACAAAGGTCTGTCTAGTCAAGGCTATGGTTTTTCCAGTGGTCATGTATGGATGTGAGAGTTGGACTCTGAAGAAGGCTGAGCACTGAAGAATTGATGCTTTTGAACTGTGGTGTTGGAGAAGACTCTTGAGAGTCCCTTGGACTGCAAGGAGATCCAACCAGTCCATTCTGAAGGAGATCAGCTCTGGGATTTCTTTGGAAGGAATGATGCTAAAGCTGAAACTCCAGTACTTTGGCCACCTCATGCGAACAGTTGACTCATTGGAAAAGACTCTGATGCTGGGAGCGATTGGGGGCAGGAGGAGAAGGGGACGACAGAGGATGGGATGGCTGGGTGGCATCACTGACTCGATGGACGTGAGTCTGCGTGAATTCGGGAGTTGGTGATGGACAGGGAGGCCTGGCGTGCTGCAATTCATGGGGTCGGAAAGAGTCGGACACGACTGAGCGACTGATCTGATCTGATCTGATATATAAAATAGATAACTAAGGGGGACTGTATAGTACTGGGAACTTTACTCTATACTCCGTAATTATCTATATGGGAAAAGAATCTAAAAGAGAGGGGATATATGTATATGTATAAATGATTCACTTTGTTGCACAGAAGAAACTAGCACAACATTGTAAATCAACTCTACAATGAAGGTCGTTGTATAATAATAAGTGGGTCACTTTATCAGAAAGATATAACGATTATAAATACACATGCACCATGACGCACACATTGTCAGGACTGAAGGGAGAAACAGACAGCAAAACAATAATTGAAAACTTTAACACCAAACTTTCAAAAATCAGTAAGTAAACAGAGGACTCGGACAACTTGGAATTATCTATAAAGATTTTTCTGGAAGTTTAAAAAACATTAAATGATTTCATTTTTGTTTCTCTTTTGTGTACTGTCATATTCCATACTTCTCTCCATCAGATCTACTGTCGTCTTATAGGGGAAAAGTTGTTTTTCATCCTTGTTGGTGAAAGTAAACAGTATTATTAAAAATAGCAAATCAGAGTATACACAGTTCATCAAAGAATTTTGTTCCACGAGTCATTTACTCTATTCAGAGTCAAATCAAAGAATTCATACCAAACACTTAATGATAGGGTACAGATTACCCAATTTGATAGGAGACTCTATTGACCTCATAACAGCAGGAGTTGCAATATAAAAGACATTAGGAATAAACAGACAGTAATGATATGCTGAGAAATGTCTTAACTCTGCCTGTAATACAGAATAAAAAGGAAAAATTTTCTGTTATATTTCTTTGAGGTCTAGGATGAAATTAAAACCCCAGGGAATTTCAATTTTGTTTCAGCATCCTTCAATAATTATTTTTTATTAAAAATAAATAATATTTCCTTCAGCTCTTATCTTTAAACACTAAGTGAATCCTTGTTACTTCTCCCAGGAATATTAAATTCAGACAAAACAATTATCTTTTCATTATGAAATCTACAAAATAAATTATTTCTCTATAGATAGTAGGACTTTCCAGGTGGTGCTACAAGTAAAGAATCCACCTGCTAATGCAAGAGATGCGGGATTATCCCTGGGTTGGGAAGAACCCCTGGAGGAGGGCATGGCAACCTACTCTAGTATTCTTACTGGGAAAATTCCACGGACAGAGGAGCCTGGCAGGCTACAATTTGTGGGGCTGCAAAGAGTCAGACATGATTGAGCGACTGAGCACATGGATAGGTAAGGGACACTGGTACACTTATAGACAAATGTCTTTCTCTTTAAATTTCCTGTTTTCTGTAATAAGTTTATAGTCAAGATCAAACTGTCAGTTGGCTGTGAAAGGGTAGGTCAATGTTCCAGTAGATGAGTCTGTTTCAGACTCTTTAGAGGCATAAAGCATTTTATGAGAGCACTGCCTGCAGGATAATGATTTATCCAAGTATTATACTCATTTGTCTAAGAAATGAAGTTGCTGCACCATCTTCCTCAATTTATGATCTTCAGTCCCAGCATGGGGGGACTAGGAAGACATGTGCAAGTGGTTAAAAAAATGAATTAAGGATATTAAATGTCATCACACAAAAAAATAGGATATTACAAATGCAGTCTGAAACACAATATATAGAAAGTTCATACTTGACTGTTGACAATGCCTTCCAAAAGGTAACTTAACCATTTTTAAATCTTTTTACTATTTCTTCTCTGGTTGTCTTTATATCTCTTTATAATATCCTCACATTGAAATTTATGTTATTTATAATTTATATAATATAATTTATATAATTAATATAATTTATATAATAATTTATGTATTATGTTACTGATTTTATGCCTTATATTTTGATTTCATGTTATGCTGGCTTACTGTGTTTTTCTCATTCCCTTCCTCATTTATTCATTTAAGATATAGTCACAATGTGCCAGGTCGTGGGGATACAACAATTAATGAAGTAGATAAGGTCCACGCTTTCAAAGAGCATATGCTTATATGAGGAGAGAGATAAATATGTAAATGAATTAATGAGAAAATTCAAATGTTAATGGAGTGAAATGAAGGCAATAAAGCATGGCAATATTAAGGGAAAATGTGGGTAGAACCACATACAGCTTTACATAGAGTCAGGGAAGTCTTGCTTGGAAAGAGATCTTGAGCTAGGACTGGGATAAAGGGATTCCTTTTACGGAAATCTGGGCTGTACATCCAAGATAGTAAAAAAAAGCAAAAGCAAAGACCCTACAATTGAAAATTTTTCCATTATGATAGTAATTACATTTTACATAAATTTTGACACATTTGCATACTTAAGAAATTGCTTTTGCTCCATTTCTATTAGCATATCTTCATTTTTGCAGTATATAAGATAAGGATTTCATTGTTTTAAAATCTCCTTTCCATCTTTTCCCTTTTACAGTTTTGTCATCTAAACTTTGGCATTGTTAATGCTAACAACTCTATTTTATGTTCTATAACCCAAGCTAAGCTGTTCAATTTTCCATAAGTTCATTCTAAAAATTCAAACGAAAACAGTGTTTACATTACTGTGAGTAGTAAAATCCTGCTCTTTACAGAACCAATGGTTTGCCATGAGTTTTTTTCTTTTGTGTACAGTTTTTTATTTTTCCTCATTTCCCTTGTTTTTTCTTTTCCCTGTACTATTTGGTTTATCATACTTTTGTTTTTTAATCTACCAATCAAGCATTCTATTAGCTTGACTTTTTCTCTAGAGGCTCTCTTAGGAATTTTTTCTGGTTTTGTTTGCCATCTGGACCTTTTACATAACTATCATCTGGAGACTTTCTCTGTTTTTCATATTTTAGCCTCCAATTTCCTGAATCGCACATCTTTTTCTTTGTATCACTAGAATAGTTTGGACTACAAGCAACAAAACTACACTGAGATGACCTAAGTAATTGCAAAAATACTCACCTCACACAAAAGAAGGCCTGAGATGGAGTGACTCTAGGGCTGTTTAATTCAATAACTCAATGGAAACAAGGATGTAATTACTTTCCATTTTTCTGCTTTGCCAGCCTGAGAGTTATCTTCTTTGTCCGACTGTCTTCCTGCTGTCAGGATGGCGACATGGAAGTCACAATTCTAAGGATCACACATAGGCATGAAAATATCATCGCTTTTTTATTTCTCTACTTCAAGGTGAGGAAGACTTAACCTAGAAGCCTATGCAGGTATCTGCTCTTGTCTCACTCCTAAACAAAATGTTGGCAAAGAAAATGAAATTAGTATGGTTGGCTTAAATAATCAAAATTTACCTATAAGGTAGGAGCTAGGATTACCATTCCAAGACCATCTGGGAGAAAGAGAGACAACTACCCAGTCCCTTCCCGACCCCAAAAGCAGAAAAATGGAAAGATTGGCTATTGAAATACTATTTTTTTTGGACCGAGACCACACTGTTCTGAGCCACATTGCCAGAAAGAGTATCCTAAGAAGTGCACAGAGGTAGGTTGTGGTGGTCCCTGCATATGTGAAAATGTCTCAATTTTATCTGCCAAAAGATAGGTAATTGCCTACTTTCGGACTCTGAGAATGGAAAGAAGTGTTTCCTCAGGACTTTGAAAGAATTTCTCCATGTCAACCAGGATCCAGTGATGAGAATTTCCAAACAGGCCTTTTTAGGTGATCAGCTTAATCCTCTAGGGTTTTTAGGATATACTCCTTATTCTTGGCATGCTACAGTTTCTTAATGTAATGTTGTGTTTTGTTTTTTCATTCAGTGCCACTCATCTTTGAATCTAGGGTTTTACGATCTACTTCCATTCTGGGACATTTAGTTTTATCGATCAAATGACTATTTCCTCCCACTTCTCTTTTTCATTCTCTGTTTCTGGAAATTCTTTTAATTGCATGTTGGATGAAGATGTCATGAACTGGTCTTCTAAGTTTTATTTTTTTTCTCTTTTTTTCTCTTTGCTCTTACATTTTCACCTCTTTTTAATTGTTGTGATTTCTGAGAGGTGATCTTCATTTTCTCACTTAATTCTCAGTTGAATTTTTATTTTTGTAATCATATTTAAAATTTTCATGATCTTTTAAATTTACTCCTATTATTACTTTTTTATTGCAGGGTATTGTTTCAGATATAGACGTGATATCTCCTCCAGTCCCAACAGCATTTATACTAAAGTCTACTTGTCTCATTATTTACTACTAACAGGCAGATGATGTGTTTTCTCATTTCTGAATTGACAAAAGGATTGAGGGGAACTTTAATGGTTCTGTTTCTATACAGAGATATTCACTTTATAAAGCCATTACTCCTCAGCTGACAAGACTAATTCAGGCAGAGTGGAGAAAGATATATGCAAAGACCAACAACATATGACAGCTCGGATGTTGAGTTCAGGGGTGTATCCTGGGGACATCATCAAGATTTGCCACTGTCAAAACTGCAAAGATGCTGAATTTGTGTTGTGTGTTCATTTAGTTCTCTTTCTCTTTCCTATTCTTTATAGCTATTTTTTCCTGTTTTCTCTAAACCCAAACTGGTCACTGCTCTCACATTGTCTACTCTGAGATTCTGTTCAGGCCTTTCTTTCCCCAAAGTATGTCTAGTTTACTCATATTACTCATCTATTAAATCTGCTAATCTGTAAGATTTCAAAATTAGCTGATTAGTTCATGTTTAGATGTGAATGATTAATGATCCGAAGAGAGATCTTGAAAACTCAATAACCCTTAATTGGCATAAATGAGAAGAATATTTTTGAGAATCTTTCCAGGGCCCCTTGTTTTGGCTGGGCAGACACTCAGAAGCTCTAGCCCAGACACATTTAAAACAGTAATCAGCAACTTAACATCTTAATTCTGAAGAGATTTATTATATCAAAAATGACTTGTATATAAATCTAAATACACATATAGATATGTATGTATATACATACACATATATATGTAGATATAAATCTACATACACATTGTATACATACATTCTCTGTTTTTAGGCATAGGAGTATATATGTCTTCCCATGTTTTTCAAGATCCAGGTATAAATTACAGCCAATCTCTACACAGTAAAGCCTTCAGAGAGAGAAAGTTATAATTGTTATACTTCATATATTTCTTCCTTCTCAAAAACATCTAATGTCATTTTGACTGCAACTTGAAGTCTTTTATAATATTGGCCAAAGGAATTAGTCAAACATAAATGAGAGTGTTATACTTGTTATGTATTGATGACTGATTTAAGAATGCACTTAGAAGCATATGGGACTTCCATGGTGGCTCAGATGGTAAAGAATCTGTCTGCAATGCAGGAGACCTGGTTTAGATCCCTGGGTTGGGAAGATCCCTTGGAGAAGGGAATGGCCACCCACTCCAGTGTTCTTGCCTGGAAAATCCCATGGACGGAGGAGCCTGGCAGGCTATGGTCCACGTGGTCGTAAGAAGTTGGACATGAGTGAGTGACTTTCACTTTCACTTCACTTTAGAAGCATATATCTAGTTTTTCTTTTCCAATGAGTCAACTCTTCGCATGAGGTGGCCAAAGTACTGGAGTTTCAGCTTTAGCATCATTCCTTCCAAAGAAATCCCAGGGCTGATCTCCTTCAGAATGGACTGGTTGGGTCTCCTTGCAGTCCAAGGGACTCTCAAGAGTCTTCTCCAACACCACAGTTCAAGAGCATCAATTCTTTGGCGTTCAGCCTTCTTCACAGTCCAACTCTCACATCCATACATGATCACAGGAAAAACCACAGCCTTGACCAGACGAACCTTTGTTGACAAAGTAATGTCTCTGCTTTTGAATATGCTGTCTAGGTTGGTCATAACTTTCCTTCCAAGGAGTAAGCGTCTTTTAATTTCATGGCTACAGTCACCACCTGCAGTGATTTTGGAGCCCCCCAAAATAAAGTCTGACACTGTTTCCACTGTTTCCCCATCTATTTCCCATGAAGTGGTGGGACCGGATGCCATGATCTTCGTTTTCTGAACGTTGAGCTTTAAGCCAACTTTTTCACTCTTCACTTTCATTTTCATCAAGAGACTTTTGAGTTCCTCTTCACTTTCTGCCATAAGGGTGGTGTCATCTGCATATCTGAGGTGATTGATATTTCTCCCAGTAATCTTGGTTCCAGCTTGTGTTTCTTCCAGCCCAGCGTTTCTCATGATGTACTCTGCATAGAAGTTAAACAAACAGGGTGACAATACACAGCCTTGACGAACTCCAAATAGGAAACTATTTGGAACCAGTCTGTTGTTCCATGTCCAGTTCTAATTGTTGCTTCCTGACCTGCATACAAATTTCTCAAGAGGCAGATCAGGTGGTCTGGTATTCCCATCTCTTGAAGAATTTTCCACAGTTTATTGTGATCCACACAGTCAAACGCTTTGGCATAGTCAATAAAGCAGAAATAGATGTGTTTCTGGAACTCTCTTGCTTTTTCGATGATCCATTGGATGTTGGCAATTTGATCTCTGGTTCCTCTGCCTTTTCTAAAACCAGCTTGAACATCAGGAAGTTCACGGTTCACATATTGCTGAAGCCTGGCTTGGAGAATTTTGAGCATTACTTTACTAGCGTTTGAGATGAGTGCAATTGCTGGGAGGGATTGAGGGCAGGAGGAGAAGGGGATGACAGAGGATGAGATGACTGGATGGCATTACTGACCCAATGGACATGAGTCTGAGTGAACTCCGGGAGTTGGTGATGGACAGGGAGGCCTGGTGTGCTGCGATTCATGGGGTCGCAAATAGTCAGACACGACTGAGCAACTGATCTGATCTGATCTAGTTTTTCAATGTGATTATTGTAAACAAATGCACAATATATGAAGGACAGCTGCACTGAAGAAAAAAGATATATATATATATATATATATATATATATATATACATACTGCAGTGCAGCTCCTAGAGAGGGATTAAATATTTTAAGACTGCAGGAAAGACCTTCAGAGCTCATATCAACTTGGAAACTCTGGTAAAACAACAACCCATGAGAAGTACAGTAAGCATGACATGGAATGGACTGATAATAAGAATGAATTTTTTAAAAATTTTAAATTTTTAATTAAAGAATGATTGCTTTACAGTATTGTGTTGATTTCTACCATACATCAACATGAATCAGCCATAAGTGTACATATGTCTCCACCCTCTGGAACCACCCTCCTACCTCCCACCCCACCCCTCCCCTCTTTGTTGTCACAGAGCACTGGGTTTGAACTCCCAGAGGAATGAATTGTAATTGGTTCTTTACATGGATCCAACTCAGTAGGATCCAACACCACCACTCAAACATAATCTCCAGGATCAATCTTTCTTATCCTTTCTTCTCAGCATTTTGGGAAGATTTCATAATTTTCAGTCATTTTCAAATATTTGAAAAATGGAATCTAATGTAAAATTCTAATTTGACTTACAATTCAAGGCTTCTCTCGTTTTCTTAACTCAAGCCTAACCCAAGGCTTAAGATCAGGGATGGAAAGGAGAATCAGAGAGAGAGAGAGGACAGCTAGGCAGCACCTGAGGTCAAGTGCAGATTTAAGAGAGAAACACCCATGAGTGCAGAAAACCTCCTTTAAAATCTTGCTGCTTATTTGTAAAATCGTGCCTGACTCTTTTGCAACCCCATGGACTGTAGCCGACCAAGCTCCTTGTCCAGACCTTTCTGTTTAGATCATGAAATGTAACAACTGAAGCCCATTTTATTTTTTCTTACCATTTCTCCTGTGGTATTGCCCAAAACGATTTAAATGAGTGATAATGTGAGCAGGGGATTTTCATATCTCAAATGTTTAGAATGTACTTGTGGGAAAACATAAATAATATACCCTCATCCCTGCAAAACTGAAGTGAGGAAACTGAGCGTTTGGAGTGTTGATAGAGATTGAGGTTACCCTGGAGGAAAATAAGATATGCTAATAAATATTTATGTTCTCAATAAATATTTGAAGAACTTCTACGATGGATATATAGTTAAAATTGGAGTGCTGAACTCAGCTTTGAGGCAACGAAGAATTGAAATATCTGAATGTGTTCAATATTCAGTTGGAAATAGCTGTTTAATAAGCACTCTGTGAGAAGTTCCTTTTTAAAAATTAAGTTAATGTTGATTTCATGATGCATATATATTTAAACTGTGGTTTACTAGTAAAACTTTGAATTAAAATTATTTATTTTCCTGCTTTTAAAGATTATGCATATTGATGTACATTGTATTAAATAAGAAGACATTTTTAAGAAAGAAATTTAAAAATTAACACCTACAATTCTAACATCTAGAAATAACGACTACTGTTAAGTGTTTGATATCTTTTAAATTTCTTTTTCTATGCAAATATAAATTTATATACATATTTAAAAAACATAGCATATATAATATATTTATAATTTGAATTTTTAATCATGATTTTTAACAACATAATTTTTTTGCTGTTATAAATAGTGCCACAAGAAAAAATCCTTGCACATGTATTTTAGGTACTGCTGTGATCTGAATTTTTATCTCTGCTCCCACTGCAAAGGATACAAATGTTGAAATCCTAATACCCAGTGTAACCATATTAGGAGGTGGGAAGTTTGGAAAGTGTTTCACTCATGAGGGTGGAGCCTGCTTGAATTAAATTAGTGTCCTTATGAAATAAGTCCTACTGAGCTCCCTAGCTCCATCTGCCATGGAAAGATACAACAAGAAGTCTGTAACCTGAAAGAAGGCTCTCATCCAATCACACTGGCACCCTGATCTCAGACTTTCAGCTTCTAGAACTGTGAGAAATAAATGTTTGTTCATAAGCCACGCACACTATGATAACAGACTGATAGGAACATACAAGTTCATCATATCTCTGATACAATTGTATTTTTATTTTTATCTGTCTTTTTATCATATAATGAATTTTGCCATAACTTATAGTTTATCTAAAATTAATATGCTACCTTGGTTTTCTTTTGATTAGTTTTTGCAAAATATATCTCCTCTCATCATTTTAAGGGGAAGAAAATGGCAACCCATTTCAGTACTCTTGCTTGGAAAATCCCATGGATGGAGGAGCCTGGTAGGCTTCAGTCCATGGGGTCACAGAGTCGGACACAACTGAAGTGACTTAGCAGCAGCAGCAGCAGCATCATTTTAAGTTCAATACATATGTGTGTGTATATGTACATGTGTTGTGTGTGTGTGTGTGTAAGAGTGTTTTGGATGTTTTTCTTATCAGCAACATAAAGCTGGACTTCTGTAAAAAAAAAAAAATCTAACCCAACAATATGTTTTTTTCAATAGTTGGATTTAATCCATTCACATATATTGGACCTAATGATTATAATTAATGGTTAACAGCATGGGTTTACTCTTGCAACTTGTCTTGTATTTTCTACTTTATATATATATATATGTTTTCTTTTCCTATTTTTCTTCTTTCCTGCCTCCTGCTGGATTATTTCTTTTATTCTTATATTATTTTTAGAAATTTCATTCAGCTCAACATTAATTTGGCATTTTATGTATATAAAATGAATTATATATTAGCTAATTCTTTCAAACAGTTCCATGAGTTATATGCTACTAGTATGTTAATTTTATGGGTAAAGGAAAATGAGCCCTAGAGAGAGAAAATTAGCCTAAAGTTACACAGTAAGTAAAAGAGACAGAATTCAACTCAAACATTTTTGCTCCAGAGTCTATGCTCTTCCCAACCACAGGGCTAAATTAGTGCCATGGAACAAAACGTAGAGTTTTGGACAAGGCTATAGGATGTTTTGGGACAATATTATATACTGTGAAGTAAATAACAGTAAGAAAGTCTTCATTAGGAAGCGGTATTTGAGCAAAGACTTGAAGGGGTGATGAAGCAAGTTATACAGATACCTGAGGAAAGAGAATTCCAGATAGAAAAAAAAAAAAATACTAAGCCTTGTGGTGAAGGCCACAGACAAGGAGTCCTTGTGTCTGTGAGCAAGCAAGGGTTGAATGTGACAGTGAGCAACAGGAGGATAGGTCAGGTAGAGCCTTTTAGGTTACAGAAAAAACTTTTGCCTTATTGGATCACAGACACACCCATTCACTTGTGCATTGCAGAACTGCAGAGTAGACTGGTTCCAACAGACAATAAGGATTGCAAAGCCTAAAATAGATATTATCTGACTCCTTATAAAAGAGTTTGCCAACCTCCCTTCTACTCCACTGATGTTTGTTGAATGAATGAAAAAAGCTTCAATTTTGATACTTTATCATATAATTATATTATCATAGACCACATAATGTATATTTTATAATATTCACTGTACATATATTAATGTATAAATGTAATGTATATTCATACAAATAAAATGTATATTGTAGATATATTAATTTCATGTATATTAGATGCATACATACATTATATAATATATAAATATTATTTACTAGCACAACTCTATATGCTATACAATTGTATACACTGTATAACATTATATAAACAACAGGGAGGCCTGGCCTGCTGCAGTTCATGGGGTCGCAAAGAGTCAGACATGACTGGGTGACTGAACAGCATCAACAACAACAATTATAATATATAATTTTAGCTCTCCATAACTCATACATATATGTGTATATATTAAAAACTCTTATACATGTAAGTGTGACATTAAAAAATATGCATGTCTCCACAACGTTTATTCTCTTTTCTCAATGAAATTCTAAAATAGGAACTAGGCCTTATAATTTTTTTATTATTTAGTTCTCAATTTAGCCTGGTGCTAAAGTGTTTAATAAATACTTGAGCTTGCATAAAATTGTTTGAGTTATAGTAATTCTTAACCCACTGACCTTTATAGACAGTTGCTCTTAAATTGAAGGCTTATGTCAGAGATTTAGAAGAAAAATATGAAATGGAATAAAATAAATGATTCAAGTATAAATCAGTAATTTATTGATGGAACAATTATATGTGTGCAGGATAAATACGCTGTTCTCCGTGAGTTGTTATTAAGCAGTCTCCCAGAGTTAATGAACTTCTTAAAGTGCCCTATTAGCAGCAGATAGTTACACATAGAGGGTAGCTAGCTTGAGGTACTATTGAATCAGAACTTTCTGTGTTAGTTTTATATGCTTTTTTTCCACAGGGGTTTTCCATTTTAAAAGCTATGGACATTGATGGATTAAAAAGTAACATGGCCAATATTGCTTGAAACCATGTAGTCCCAAACTATAAGCAGCTTCACTGAAGACGTGTAACACTTGTTTAAAAAGAAAATGTAAGTGAGAGAAGTGATAACAACTTAGAGGAAGCTAAATCCACAAGTGAAGGGCACTGATGTGTTTTAAGTTTGAAAAAAAAATGATAATGTGTTCTGAGAGCAAAAATCTGTAGTAGAGTTATTTTAGAGCTAAATCCCATGGACGGAGGAGCCTGGTAGGCTGCAGTCCATGGGGTCACTAGGAGTCGGACACGACTGAACGACTTCACTTTCACTTTTCACTTTCATGCATTGGAGAAGGAAATGGCAACCCACTCCAGTGTTCTTGCCTGGAGAATCCCAGGGATGGGGGAGCCTGGTGGGCTGCTGTCTATGGGGTCGCACAGAGTTGGACACGACTGAAGCGACTTAGCAGCAGCAGCAGCAGCAAACATCACCTGGTAACACACAAAATTAAAAATCTCTATGTTGCACCATGGACACTATTTGAATCAGTGTCACTTATCTAATGACTACACAAACCATATAATGACACAGTTCATAAATGCACAAATATTCCATAAGGGAACACAAAATACTAAACTTTTATTATATCAGCTTAAATATGTTTTAGCTTGTTACAAGGCATAATGTTCATATGATTGATACTCCAACGTGTCTGGGAAAAAAAGATGGACGTTTACATGATCACAATTACAGAAAGAAGTTGCTGAACCAATTGATTTCTTGAACTACAAATGGTAACATGCAGGACCTTAGGTATCCCACTCCTTTGGCATATGTATTTGTGTATTTTTCACTGAGTAAAACCCAATGGACTCTTCCAGTGCCCACAAGGGGCTAGTAGATTTTCTCTTTTGCTTTTATGCAAAAGAAAAAAAAATTACTGCCTGGTGTATAGAGTTTGGGAAAGGGACACTCTTTCTGCCCTTAGACTTTGAACATCAACTACCAGCTTTGGATCCTTTGTTCCTATATTCCAATTTTTATTACAAAATAAACAACAATTCTCTCAGGTATAAGAATTTTAAATTTTGTAGAAAAACTGTGGCTGAGGCATGAGGGTGGAAATTGACAAGGGATTTGTACTGATCTTGTTACTTGGAACAAAAGACAAAAAAACATTTTTCTGATGGAGGAATTGTACTCTTTTCTTCTGGGAACCATGTGACATTTATTTGTTTTTACCTGAGGAAACAAGAGACAGAAAGCACTTTCCTTAATAAGTCTAAGAGTATGTGGAGAAAGAAATGTTGAGTCTCAGTATACAAGAAAGAAGAGGGAACTAATACATACTGAGAACTGAATGTGCATGAGACTGATAGAAACTTTACAAAAATTATCACTTTTAACCATGACAAGAACTTTATAGATCAGAGAGATGAGCTTTAGAGATATTAAAAAAATTCTTCAATTCATCCCACTATGCTTTGGTCTACAACTATTAGAATTTTTTATTCAAACTTACACATTAAGAATTCACATTGCACGAAATTCAGAGCTAAGGGTGGGCTCCAGTGTTGACTGATTTGAGCTAAATAGGTTATCAAGGATTCAACAACAGCAACAAAACCTGTTAGCCCAAGTACATCCAGTAAATTTGCAAGATATAAAATCAACACATAAAATTCAATTGCATTTCTAATTGATAAAAATGAATAATCCCAAAGGGAAACTAAGAAAACAATTATATTTATAATAGCATCTAAAAGCACAAAATTGCTAGGAATAGACTTAACCAGGAGGTGAAAGATTCATACACTGAAAACTTCAAAATATTGTGAAATAAGTTAAAGACAAATAAGTAGAAAGACATCCATGTTCACAGATTGAAAGAATTAATATTAAAATTTTCATGCTACCCAAAGTAATCTATATATTCAATGCAATTCCTATCACAATTCTAGCATCATGTTATATAGAAGGAGAAAAAACAAGCCTCAAATTCATATGGAATGAGAAAGGATCTTGAAAAGCCAAAAGGATCTTATTAAGGAGGACTAAAGCTGGAGGCCTCATACTTTCTGATTTCAAAACATATTACAAAACTGCAGTACTCAAAATGGTATAGTGCTGGCATAAAGACAGATATATAGGCTAATGGAATAGAATGGAGAGACTTGAAAGAAATTTAGGTGGTTGTTGTTGTTCCATCACCCAGTCATGTCTGACTCTTTGCGACCACAAGGACTGCAGCACACCAGGCCTCCCTGTCCCTCACCATCTCCCGGAGTTTGCCCAAGTTCATGTCCAATGCATCAGTGATGCCATTCTAGCCATCTCATTCTCTGATACCCTCTTCTCCTTCTGCCCT
Source organism: Bos mutus (assembly GCF_027580195.1). NCBI lineage: Eukaryota > Metazoa > Chordata > Mammalia > Artiodactyla > Bovidae > Bos > Bos mutus. Next base: position 28,438,331 of record NC_091625.1, on the reverse strand, counting down.
CAATCTTTCCCAACATCAGGGAAATGCAATCAAATAATAGTCGACAAGGGTGCTAAGACTGTTGTTCAGGCGCCAACTCCTGTCTGACTCTGCAACTCCATGAACTGCAGCATGTCAGGCTTCCCCATCCTTCATTACACAATGGGAAAAAAAAAATCTCTTTAACAAAGGCAGTTGGGAAAGCTGGATATCCACATACAAAAGAATAGAATTGGACTCACCTTACACCACACACAAAAATCAACTCAACATGGATAAAAGAGTTAAAAGTAAGGCCTGAAACTACAAAACACCTAAAAGGAAACATTATGGTAAAGCTTCACAACATCAGTCTTGGCAATGATTTCTTGGATATGACACTCAAAGTACAGGCAACAAAAGCAAAAATAAACAAGTAGTGCGGTTTCAAACTATAAACAACAGAGTGAAAAGGTAACAATTGAATGGGAGAAAATATTTGAAAACTATGTATTTGATAAGAGGTTAAATCCAAAATATATTGATATGAGAAACTCCTACAACTCAATGATACAAAAACAAATAACCCAACTAAAAATTTGATAAATGACTTGTATAGACATTTCCAAAGAGGACATACAAATGGCCAAAAGATATGGAAAAATGCTCAATAACACTAATCATCAGGAAAATGCAAGTCAAAACCATGAGGAGATACTACCTCATATCTGTTAGGATGGGCAATAAAAATAAAACCAAAATAAAAAGCCATGATGTGGAGAAATTGAAACTCTTGTGCACTGATAGTCAGAATGTAAAATGGTGTAGCCACTGTGGAAAACAGTATGAAGTTTCTTCAAAAAAATTAAAAATAAAATTGCCATATGATTCAGTCCCATATCCCATTTCTGGGTATAACCCCAAAGAAATAAAAAACAGGATCTGAAAAAGATATTTGCCTTCTTGTGTTCATTGCAGCATTATTCATAGTGGCCAAGATGTGGAAACAAACTAAATATTCACTGATAGATGAGTGAATAAAGAAAACGTGGTATGCACAGGCAGCAGAATATTATTGATTCTTAAAAATAAGGAAATGCTGTCATATGCTACAGTATGGATGAAGCTTGAGGGCATTATGCTAAGTGGAATATGACAGTCAAAGGATAATCACTGTATTATTCTACTTTCATCTAAAGTAATCAAATTCATAGAAGCAGGAAACAAATTGGTGGTTATCTGAGGCTGGTGGAGGGTGAAATGGGGAGTTGCAGTTAAGTGGGCACAGTTTCATTCATGCAAGATGAAAAAATTCTAGTGGTTTGCTGTATAACAGTGTGCATATGGTTAACAATACTGCACTGTACACTTCAAAATTTGTTAAGAGGAATCTCACAATTTATTTTTTACCACAATAAAAACAAATTGAAAAATTGAGTTCTGTTATAAAGGAAGAACAGAGTTAGATTCTGGGTAAGCAAACAATCTATTCTATTAAAACAGCATATTTGATTCCTGAGGAATCAAAACTATATTTCAGCATCAGAGGCTATGATGTGTTGGCCTGTGATCTACTAGTTTTCATTTAAAATAGAAAATTTACTTTAGGTAAAAGGAATGTATATTGTATGAGCATAATATTATTAATTACTGTTTAAGTATATGTCAAACACTTATTTACATATGCCATATACAAAGATGTATACATACATACATATGTACTCTGTTAATCTCAAATACAACAGCAACTTTAATAGAAACTTAGCATAAAAGCACCAAATAACTATGTGTTAAATGGAAGAACAAGTATATAAAAAATGAATTAAAGATATTATCTGTACCATATCAGATAAAGTTAAATCACTTCACCAAATGTTTTGCTTAACTGATGTTGAGCAGGTAGCTATTTAGTCACAATGATAGAATATATAGCGTTTATGGGCTTCCCTGTTAGCTTAGTTGGTAAAGAGCACACCTGCCAATGCAGGAGACACAGGTTCGACCCTGGATCAGGAAGATCCCGTGGTGTAGGGAATGACAATCCACTCCAATACTCCTGCCTGGGAAATTCCATGGACAGAGGAGCCTGGTGGGCTACAGTCTGTGGGGTTGCAAGAGTCGTACACAACTTTGTGACTAAACCACCACCACCATATAGTGTATATAAAGTATACACACCTTGAGATTATTTGACTTTTAGTCTTTTGCCAATAAAACACCATATAATGGACAGATATTTTCATTCTTCATTTAGAGGCTTTACTATTACGTAGTAATAGCAAGAAAAATGCTATATTTTGCATACTACTGCTTATATTTGGAGAAGGAAATGCAGCCCACTCCAGTATTCTTGCCTGGAGAATCCCATGGAGGTAGGAGCCTGGTGGGCTACAGTCCATGGGGTCGCAAAGAATCAGACATGACTGAGCGACTTCACTTCACTTCACTGCTTACATTAAGTGTCAGATCTGCAACCTATGTGTTTGGGCATTTTTGTTGCCTAACATGGTGATGAAATGAATCTTCTTACATGAATTCTTATTGATTACTAGCTGCCTATGACAACTTCAGCAACATAATTTTTGCAAGAAATTATGTTCTCCCCTATTTTTTTTTTTAAAGTAAGAATATTTTGAACTGGTTAAATTAAACCATGTTCAATTATACACGAAAATACTGAAACTTTGTCTCTTTGGAGAGTATCATATTTTGTGGTTGTGAAAGGTGCTAAGATGAAACAGCCATGGGCACTGCCTTTTAAGAGCTTACAAATGTGTCATAGAGAAAAGCATGCTAAAATAAAGGTCTGCTTCTAGACAGAAAGTTCTAGAAAGAACTTTAATCAGCAGTTTTTCTAAATGTGCTGTATGCTGTGCCATGCTAAGTCACTTCAGTTGTGTCTGACTCTCTGGGACCCCATGGGCTTTAGCCTGCCAGGCTCCTTTGTCCATGGGATTCTCCAGACAAGAATACTGCAGTGGGTTGCCACTCTTCCTGACCCAGGGACTGAACTCATGTCTCTTATGTATCCTGCTTTGGTAGGCAGGTGTTTTACCACTAGCATCACCTGGAAATAACATTGCAGAATTAAATAGTTTTTGTGGAGAAATGGCTTAGGGAATATAGAATTAAACAGTTTTTGTGGGGGAAATGGCATAGAATTACAGGAAGCTTTTTAGTCAAAGCAGCTGCTCTTGTGATTTGTGTGGGGTTTACTGAATTCACACAAGAGGGCTTACTTACTCTGTCACCATGGTGGTTGCTCTTGTCTCATCACCCTACAATACTCAACTGTAGGCAGAAGCCACAAAAGGTTTACAGTGTCTAACAGATGGAGTTGACGAGATTTTAAGGCTGTAGCTCTCACCACTCTAGGACTAAGTAACAAACTGAGATTTTTTTTTTTTTTTTTTTTTTTTTCCATTTTAAAAATACTGTGGGGGGAGTCTTTGAACGTGTTGTACATAGCCACATAGGGAAGATGTGTTGTGGAATTTCTACCGCTGTGAGGGCTGCGGAAGGATATCGACATCCAACTCTTTAAAGGCCCATATTTTGTGCTTCCGTCCGCCTAATTCGCACCCCCTGGCTACAATGGAAGAAGGGGCCTCTTCTGCCTCTCACCCAGCTGTTCCTGGAAGTGCAAGCTTCTTCCACGGAGAAGACCTGAATCTCCCTGGGGCCAGCACTGCACAGCGTTCTCTCTCCAGTACCCTCCTCAGGTCAGCTGGACTGGGGAGACATACATGGTGCACTGTGTTTGTTTTCCCTTGGCCTCACATTCCTTGGGACCATCCTCAGCCTTCCTGAACTTTGCTATGTGACACACGGATGAAACATTTCTCTCTCCCCAGCCATCTTCATAGTGCCATTGTCTTAGACAGTGAAGGGAGGATCATGCTTATCATACAGATAGGGTCAATTGATTTCCATTCAGAGTGAGTCATGTTTGCTTTAATTGGTACATCATCAATGTCCATTCTACTAAGACAACCAGTATGCTCTTTGATGAATTGCTTTTAATTTTGCTCTGACAGTTTGTGGTGGATTCTCAAAGGTGATATTACCTTATTCACTGAAAACTGGAAATTCTAATTCTATGGCCTCATAGCAACACACTGACATTAAATCATATTCATTTGAAAGAGAATAATGCTAACATTTTGAATTATCCATGCCGGCTTCCATATTGTGCTAATCAAAGAAGGATGCATAAAAAGGTACTAATAAAAGACCCAGAGTCAGAGGAAAAAAAGACCATTTAATTGAAAAGTGAATTTCTATCTGAGATTGAATCCTAGTAATTAAAATTGAATTACTAAAAGTAGACTTGAGTGGGTTTCAAGACACCATTTAGAATTGAGACAAACTTGTTTTCCACTTCAATTTTAGTTAAGAATTAAGTTTTTCATTCTATAGCAAAATCACAAAAACAAACTGATTTATAAAGAGTGTGAAAGATATTTAATCAAATAATAATGACTATTTATATACATATATATTTATATGTATATAAATATACATATATTATTTAATTTACTCCCATTTTACACAACTGAATAGAAGTAAACAAACCATCATGTGTGTGCGTGTGCACTCAGTCATGTCTGACTCTTTGTGACTCCATGAACTGTAGCCCACCAGGTTCCTCTGTCCATGAAAATTTCCAGGCAAGATTACTGGAGTGGGTTGCCATTTCCTTCTCCAGGTGATTTTCTCAACCCAGGGATCAAACCCGAATCTCTTGTGTCTCCTACATTGGCAGGTGAATGCTTTACCAGCTGAGTCACCAAGGAAGCCCTATTTCTGGTTAAATAATCTGGGAAACAGTCATACTTTACATAGATGCTGCCTACATTTGATGCTATTATCTGAGTAGAGAATTTTAAATTTGAAAGAAATATTGGGAAGTGTCTAACTGAACACCTTCATAAGTGAAGAAAAACTGGTTAAGAGATCTTAAATAACTTAATCTAAAGTGCAGAAAGTGAGAAAGACATAATTAATATTGGGTCTCTTGACTCCTACTCACATAATTTCTACCATGTAATTCATAAAGCTTTTTCTTATCTGTTTTATATCACTGCTATCATATATCATTTGATATATTTATTTGAATTTTCAAATCCACTGAGAAACCTGGCATATTCCTTAATCTAGAAAGACAAATGGTGTTACTCATTAATTCAACATATATTTATCACATCCCTACAAGACAAAGCCGTAACTTTAAAGTGAAAGTGAAAGTCGCTCAGTCATGTCTGACTCTTTGCGACCTCATGGACTATACAGTCCATGCATTGTCCAGGCCAGAATACTGGAATGGGTAGCCTTTCCCTTCTCCAGGGGATCTTCCCAACCCAGGAATCAAACCGGGGTCTCCTGCATTGCAGGTGGATTCTTTACCAACTGAGTTATCAGGGAAGCCCATGCACACTAAGGGACAGGAAAAACAGGAGAAGGCAGGCAATTACACTGGAGCTTGATGTGTGATACAGTACGGTTATCATACAGCATTATGAGCAGGGTAGAAGCTCAGAGCAATCTTAGCCCGAGGTTGTGTAATGAGGTTGGTTTCAAACTGAGCCCTGAATGATTCATAGTTGTTTCCACTACAGCGCAGTATGTTCCAGGATTAGGGAGCAGAGTATGAAGCAGAGTGTGGAAAGGCTCAGAAGTGAGACTGTGCAGTACTTATACTTTCAAGGATATGACAGGAGGTTGATTTTACTGAAGCTAAGTGAATGACAAGAGAAATGAGTCAAGAGGTATGCAAGGTTCAATTATATTTGGACTTTAAATTGAGGGGAATAGAGATCTGGTGAAGGGGTTTAAGGAGGAGATACAAAGTTCACTGCGGTCCAAGGGCAGGGACCGGCACCTCTGTGGTCAGGGTAGTCAGCTTGCTAGGTGACTTCCTGATTTGCATTGGTTTTCCATTCTCCTTAGGATAGAGTCTAATCTCCTTACACAGTTTACAGGGATCTGCTTCTGTTTCTTCTACCTTGGTGCCAAATTTGTCTTGGTGCCAAAGACTTTAAATAGCCTTTTGAAAAGGTTTAAAAGAGATGAGTGGGGAGGAGAGGGGTAGGGTGGGAGTCAGAGAGATTTGTGAGGTTGAAGAACCCCATAGACAACAACATTTTTAAAAAATACAAAATCATTTTGAGAACTCATCAAAATATTTTTCTTTGACTTGTAATTGGATGAATATAGAGACATCAAACAGGAAGGATAATTGTGTACCAAAAGATAAAAATCATACTAAGTAAATGTGTATCACATACTTTGATTTGTATATTTGAGTCACTGAAGCATGTATATTATTGAAGCAACTCTGGTTTCTTCTTTCTTAAAAGCTTATTGTGAAACATGTAAGACATAGACATAGAAAGTATATTATGAGGTGACCCTTACACCCAGTTATATACTATAAAATAAGATAATGCCAAATTGCTTAAAGCCCCAAGGTGCCCCTCTTTTATTTTATCTCTCTGCCTTCAGCTGAACAGTTACCAGCATTATGAATTTGGTGACACTTCCTCAGGAGATAAACTAAGAATACATTCTCACTGTGTCATTTTCCTGCAAGTAAAATGACCACTAATCAGGATTAGTATAATGTTGATTTATTATTTGACACTATGAGAAATTCTCAATTTTGAAAACGTTTAAAACATATTTTTATACAAACAGGAAAATGAACTTTAGAAGATGGCTTAAGCCCTGCAGGATAAGTAAATTCTCATGTAAACCAGACAGTCTGGGCATTATAATAAAAGATAAAGCTTATGAGCTAAACTAAAGCTCTTGCTTTGACTGGTGTTCCTAATTTCATGCCATTTCCTTATTCTCATGGTGTTTAATATGGTATTTTGTGCTCAGAATGATTTTTTTCCAGGGTTAAGCCTCTTAGGCTGACATACCAGTCTTCCTTGTGAATGTTACCATTCATTTGGTAGAAGTGCTGTGCTGTTTATACAGGTGAGCAGGGCAAGTCCAGACACTGGGCTAGTTGATGTGAGATGAGAAGGGGAGAAGATGGGACATAAGTCCAGAAGCACATCACCAGATATTAATAAAGTCCACGTGGTACTCCTTGCTTATCCAATAACTTAAACCCTGGTCACGTTAAAATCACTCTGTCACTGGAGGATTGCTAACCATTTTCTGTAAGACAGGAGTACCGGGTCTTGCACGGATTTAGCTTCAATAGTTTTAGTATTCACAGTGAAATATTTCAGCTTTACAGCAATAAGGAGATGCAATTATTTTTTACCAGATTACTTTTCCCCCTCTTTTTGAAAGTCTCAATTACATTTTGATTCATTGATCATTTCTGAAACAAACATACAGTTCTTGAGGCTCTGAAAGTTCCATTTTTTGTCTTTGGAGAAAAATAAGTTTCAGTCTCATAATCACAAAACATTAACACAAACATCCACAGCAGCTCCTTTGAGACACGATTGCATCAGGTGTTGGGAAGTCAATACAAATTTCCTGAAGAAAGCCCAAGTATTTCCTTGAGGATGCAAGCAGACCCCACTGTGCCTGCTGTTTCTGGGTCCTTTAAACCAAGCACACTCCAAAGACAGGGATTATCTCAAAAGACACATGTAACTCAAACATCCATTGAGTTTCTCTGAATTTGTAACTCTCCAGCTTTTCTATTCCCTTGCATGAGACAAAGCAGTGTCCTGGAGCCTCTGCCCTTCCTACAAGGGTCGACGCAATCATGTAAGATGGATCAGATAAATCAAATGACCAGATAAATCAAATGTAGTCTTCCCAGACTACAGAAACCCGTGGTGAATTCCAGTGGAAGTGCCTCCCGGATCCACTGCTCCTATTCTCCGTCATGGCTACCCCACAGACCCGCAGTCTAAGCTCCTAGCTGTCAGGTTCAGTGCATTAGTATGGTCTTATTCACCAGCTCCTTGCCTATATCTTCCCTGCTTCCATTTCTGGTGTTGATTAAACAGGACCTGTCTTTTACTGTTAAAGCTTCTTTCTTCCCTTCTGTGGGCAACAGGCTTTTCAACTAAGGCTACTCTGGTGTGGTCAACACAGTAAAGGATCCACCTGCAATGCGGGAGACCCAGGTTCGATTGCTGGGTAGGGAAGATCTCCTGGAGAAGGGCATGGCAACCCACTCCAGTATTTTTTCCTGGAGAATCCCCCTGCACAGAAGAACCTGACAGGCTATAGTCCATGAGGTCGCAAAGAGTCAGACACAACTGAGCGACTAAGCACAGCACACCAGATAAAACAGTGGGCTGTCCAGATTAGATTTAGATTTAATGTGTTTTTTTTTAGTATAAATATATCTCAGATATTTCATGGGGCATATTCATGGTAAAATTTTGTTATTTGAAAATCAATTTTTTTCTGAATTGGGCAATTTTGTTCTCTTTTTTTCTGAATCAGGCAATCATACTTTCCACTAGCTTTTGGTAGCCCAGACCCTGGAAGACCACTGTATTTTGGCCCCTGGATGATAGCCAAGCTCATTCAAGTTTGTAGCACCCTCTACTGGGAAGCCAAACCACATTTTTGACTTGAGCTCTGCTCTGAAGCTGTGAGCAGTGAGCAAAGGGTAGTTCTGGAAGAAAGTATAAGATGATAATGGGGAATAGTGAGTAAATCCATTTATATGAAGCATGGGGTATTTTGAAGAACTGGGCCATACATTTTTTTCTATCAGTTATTTTATATTTTAGGAATTCTTACAGTCATATGAAGTCACTTTTTGTTCAATTATTTTTGGAATCATGACACCTGTGTTTTATTTCTTCTACTCCATAATGAATATACATCAAACTACTACAAAATTATTTTGTAACTTGGATCCCAGAAAATGTCAACTATCTTTAAAGTCTTGTTTTGTAGCTTCTTGAGGGTTGTAAGATCAAAAGATAGAAATAGGATGTTATTTTCTAGTGATTAGTGTTTGTGGCACAGTAGTAAAGAATCTGCCTGCCAATGCAGGAGACACAGGTTCAATCCCTGGGTCAAAAAGATCCCCTGGAGAAGAAAATGGCCATCTGCTCCAGTATTCTTGCCAGAAAAATTTTATGGGCAGAGGAGCCTGGCAGGCTACTGTCCATTGGGTTGCAAAGAGTCAGACATGACTGAGCGAATGAGAAATAGACAATTTGAAACTAACTTCTAATTGGAGAAAATCGCTACTAATTGGAGAAACGGCTTCTGTTTTTCATTACAATGTTATTTTTAAATTATATTTTGCTTCTTTGTGAGAGTCCTTCAGACCTTTTTCCATAATAACTTTTCCACAGTAATTTGACAGGCACCTGCTGCAAAGTTGCTGAGGTGTGGGGAAGTATTTATAGTAAATAAGTCTTTCACCCTTTGGAATCAGGTAGTATGAAAATGGACAGCTAGCAGGTTGACTGAGCCAAATGCAAATTTTACAGGGCAGCGTACCCTGGCCTGCATGTTACGAACAGCTTTACATCTGGTGGCCAACATCAAACTCCTCATCAGTTTCTTGAAATGTGAGGAGAAACTTGCATAATCCACTGAGTGGAAAACAGAAGGCATATTCTGGCCAATTCAAGGTATATTCTGCCTTGAATTGTAATTTTGGTAGACTCAGGACAGTTGTTGGCTGGATAAAGAAGAAATGTGGAGCCAGAAAATCTATCTCTGAGATGCTGCTGGGCTCTATTCTCCAGAAGGGCCTATATCTTTCCCACACAGGGTTGTAGGAGAGACGTGCCCTTGACATGCCATGACTCTGACAGCCTGGACAGAAAGTGATGCTGCAGCCTCCAGTGCTCAGACTGGTGGGAGAACATTAACAAGTCAGAGAGTTCTTGGTCAACTTCTGGAGAAATTTTCTATTGAGGACTGATGCCTGGTTTCAGACACAAGGCAATATTCTGGCCACAAGGAGAGCAACCAGAACCAGCAAAGCAGAATAACAGATGGCTGTTCAGCATGGAAGTGTCGGAGGCAGGCTTCATAGCTCAATCCTGCAGAATGAGCCCACTTGTGTGTCAGATATAAAGGAGTTCTGAGGTGCTGTGACTCATGGATCATATGGGAATGAACTTCTGGCACACCGTGTCCCAGGGAGCTTGGCAGATAAAGCTGAGGGGCGGGAGAGGTCAGTGGGGCATCACAATCAACTTGAACATCTGGAAGCTGCAGGGACAGTGGCTCACAAAGTCTCAGGTTTGAAGCACGATAGAGAAGAAGCTTAGGCAGAAAATACCAGCTTACATTAAAGGATGGAAACTGACAGCCCAGCAGATGTTTTGGGGGCTTAGTAATGGTTATCGACTCCAGTATTCTTGCCTGGAGAATCCCAGGGACAGAGGAGCCTGGTGGGCTACAGTTCAGGGGGTTACAAAGAGTCGGACACAACTGAGTGACAAACACACACACACACACATAGTGTGAAAAGAAATCAGAAGATCTGAAAGTTAAATATGCTTTCACATTTGTTACAGTTACCAACACTCCCTGTGGCCTTACACAGGCTGTTCCACATTTTAAGATACCCAGCTGCTGGGTCCCTAATGCCATCTGAATCTGGAAACTCTGGTGAACACCTTACTTTTGTTTTGGTTGACCTGTAAAGCTGAGAAAGGCTGGAATCTTCAGACGCAGATTGGATCCAGCTGTGAGAAGCTGGATCAACCAGAGGTAGAAAAGGTAAAGTAGCTGCTGACATTGCTAAAGGGAAAACTGTCATTAGAAGTACTATCAAAGACGTCTGGTTACTCTGACACAGAAACTAGCTAAACTTCATGTCAATTGATGAAAACAAGGCCAGTTGCTCTTAATTACAGGGAACTAACAGACACATCTTTTTGCCGTTTCATGCTGTTCATGGAGTTCTCAAGGCAAGAATACTGAAGTGGTTTGCCGTTCCCTTCTCCAGTGGACCATGTTTTGTCAGAACTCTCCACCATGACCCATCCGTCTTGGGTGGCCCTACACAGCATGGCTCATAGTTTCATTGAGTTAGACAAGGCTGTGGTCCATGTGATCAGCTTGATTAGTTTTCTGTGACTGTGGTTTTCATTCTGCCCGCCCTCAGATGGGTAAGGATAAGAGGCTTATGGAAGCTTCCTGATGGGAGAGACTGACTGTGGAGAAAACTGGGTCTTGTTCTGATGCTGACAAAGATCCATCTAGTCAAAGCTATGGCTTTTCCAGTAGTCATGTATGGATGTGAGAGTTGGACTATAAAGAAAGCTGAGTGCCGAAGAATTGATGCTTTTGAACTATGGTGTTGAAGACTCTTTAGAGTCCCTTGGACTGCAGGAGAGCAAACCAGTCCATTCTAAAGGAAATCAGTCCTGAATATTCATTGGAAGGACTGATGCTGAAGCTGAAACTCCAATACTTTGGCTACCTGATGCGAAGAACTGACTCATTGGAAAAGACACTGATGCTGGGAAAGATTGAAGGCAGGAGAAGGAGACAACCGAGAATTAAATAGTTGGATGGCATCACCAACTCAATGGACATGAGTTTGAGCAAGCTCCAGGTGTTGGTGATGGACAGGGAAATGTGGCATGCTGCAGTCCATGGGGTTGCAAAGAGTCAGACACGACTGAGTGACTGAACTGAACTGAACAGACACATTTTATAAGGACTCCAGGTTGTATTCTATACTTATTTGAGTGGAAGAAAACTAGATAAGCAAGCTTTCCAGAGATTGCACAACACCCAAAGGTCTATCTTACCTATGAGGTCATTGGACGATATCTTAAATAGGTTGAGGAAACCTGTTTTGGATAAAATTTAGGTGCTCCTAAAGAGATGCTAAAGGATATCCTTTAGGTTACAATTTGAAAAGCCATAGTATCACCTGTAATGGTCACTATCCCAAAGGATTCTGTTTGAATTTATACACCTGTGCCAATCTGAAACCAGAAAACATGATCTTAGCAAAACAACCCTAAAAATGAGGCTTTTGCAAATTAATCCTCTAATAGTTCAGATAATTTAGCTACAGTATATTATACAGTGGTTAGCTAAAAAGGAAGCAAAAGTTGCCTAGCACAGGGTCTACATTGGTTTTCAATAAATATTTGGTGAAAGAATAAATGAATTTTCAGAGAACTGAAACTGCATTCCCATCTTTAAAAAACATTTTGTTGTTTTCAAACTTCATCTGAGAATTGTCCATGACTTACTAGAATGATATTTAAAGTACTCTTTGTATCAGTAAGAGTGTCATCTTAATAATCTGTCAACACAGATCCAGCTGGACAGTTTCAAGACTTTCTTCTACTACATAATCCTCTCTAGTAAGCCAGAAGATAAACAGTTTGGGAAAAGCACTTGAATGTTTGTAACTGTAGCCTAAAAGGAAGTGAACCAATGGATATCTAAGGAAGGCACTTTCAAAGGATGATTTAACTGAACTGGAAAAGAAATCCTAGAAAACCAATTTATAACATACAGTCAAATGTCAAAAACAATTGCTTTCAAGAATCTAAAATATTTCACTGGTATATTATGTGGTCTATTTCCACTTAAAAATGCCCACTTATAGTTGGAACACACAGGGATTTTTTTAACTCCACAAGTTTTACTTTTCTTCTACTTGTTTTCAGTGGTGGCCTTTTTGCATTTAATGTGTGCTGAACACTTGGGGCTATAAGCAGGGCAAATATATGTATGACTTCCATGCGCTTTTTGTACAAAATTTACTTCAAACTTTCATGAAGTTTAGCTAATTATGTTCCATTAGAACAAACCTAGGTCCTATTAACTGATTGTTAACAGATATGATGCAATAACAGGATTCTCAATATTTTGGAGAATAAAAATGAAAGAAATTCAAGTTTGAGCAGTTGGTATGAAAATATGTTATAACTGAAATTATATGCCTCAAAGTAAGAGCAATGAAGCAGAACTGAAATTGTTCTTATCTACTAATGAGACATCATCAACAGGATGACATTTAGTCACAAGCATATTCACTGTCGCGGACAAGCCTGGATACGCTGCCTTTATTTACAGAGTGACAAGTCTGGGAAATTCAGCACAATGTTAGTTTTCTACATGTTTTTCTCTTGAAGTATCTTCCATTTGACAGACTCTTTAGTATTGTATTTGGGGGGACTCATCTGGGGTCTAGTGTTGCTTATAAAAACTGCTGCCCAGGGAGTGAGCATTCAGTTGGTGATTGTGTTAAATATAGCTGAGGTTCATATACATCCATCCAGACCTTCACACACACACACACACACACACATGACTCTTAAACCATTTATGGAAACTTTTTCCTTGAGGTGGTCCTTAATGATTATTTTAATCTAGTTTCATCTGCACAGCTATATTGGAACTATTGACACGTAGAATGAAGTGATCCAGGCAAATCTTTTTAGTAAAGTCTCATTTAAAAGTAGGAAACAACTTTGCAAAGTAAAATAAAATAACTAAGAAATTGATTTAATATAGATCTGTGATATGAGATATAATTAAAATAGTTATATATAATATGTATTATAAATTTAACAAAAACTGTCAGGCTAATAATTTAACGTAATCACCTCCTTGAGTACATTTACTTCTCTGAAAGAAGGGAGAGAGCAGTTCAGTCACCTAGACTGCACGAAATAGGGTCTCTGGGAAGCATTTGTTCATCAAGGGAATAGCTGGATCAATTTCCCATTACTGGTTTCTGTGAAGGTGTGATATTACCAGTAATACAATACTAAGATGAAATGAGAATTTGTCAACTACTTCTGCAACACCTCATCTATGTAATACTATTAAAGACCATACCCTTATCTGTACTACTACCTATATAGGAAAAAAAGAGAGAGGGATAAAAAAACAAAATAAACCTCTGGATAAAAGAATCTTGCCTATTGACTATCACAATAGAGACTACAAATGATAATTTGGAATGAAGAATAATGAAAAGGATAAATATGTATATAAATCTAGAGCAACAATTGTCAAACTTTAGTGTAAATTATTGAAGCCTGAAAGGCTGTCTGGATGACAGTTTGAGATCCCTCACCAGGATTTCTGATTCAGTATGTCAGGGTTGGGAAGTTACATTTCTAACAACTTCCCAGGTGATAGTACTGGCCTGGGGTACCTACTTTGAGAAACACTGAGAAATATTGGTTGTAAAACAATGATGTCTTGTGGGACTTAAAATTTGTATATAGTTAAAATCAATGTATATATGAACAGTTATTTTGTGACAATGGTAGCTCTTCTGCTCATTAGGAAAAACATAGTCTTTTCAATAAACAGTCTCAGTAAATGGTGCTGAGTCAACTGGATATTCACATAGGGGAAAAAACCAGCGCTTGATCTTTCCCACACCCTGCACTAAACTCAGTCTCAGGTGGACCACAGGAGGTCCAAATGTGAAAGGCAAAAGAATAAAACAACTAAAAGGTAATATCAGAGAATATCTCAGTGACCTAAAACATTCTTGAACAGGACACAAAAACGCTATATGTAGGAAAAAATTAAGCTACATTAAAATTTTAAATTACGTTAATCAAAAGACACTATTAAAAAGAGTAAAAAAAAAACAAGTCACAGACTGGAAGAAGATAGTTGTAACATATATAACTGACAAGGGATTCATATTCTGAATTTATAAAGAACTATAACTATAATAAACAATCCACTCTAAAAGGGGGCAAAATTCTCAAAATGATACTTCACAAAAAAGGTTATGCAAATGGTCAAATGTATGGAAACTTCATAACCTCATTAACAATCATGGAAATATATATGAAAACCACTATGAAATTCTCCTGTTTAAAATCAAAACATAGTTTTAATTAAAATATAGTTAAAATGATCAGATCAGATCAGTTGCTCAGTCGTGTCCAACTCTTTGCAACCCCATGAATTGCAGCACGCCAGGCCTCCCTGTCCATCACCAACTCCCGGAGTTCACTCAGACTCAAGTCCATCGAGTCAGTGATGCCATCCAGCCATCTCATCCTCTGTCATCCCCTTCTCCTCTTGCCCCCAATCCCTCCCAGCATCAGAATCTTTTCCAATGAGTCAACTCTTCGCATGAGGTGGCCAAAGTACTGGAGCTTCAGCTTTAGCATCATTCCTTCCAAAGAAATCCCAGGGCTGATCTCCTTTAGAATGGACTGGTTAGATCTCCTTGCAGTCCAAGGGACTCTCAAGAGTCTTCTCCAACACCACAGTTCAAAACCATCAATTCTTTGGCGCTCAGCCTTCTTCACAGTCCAACTCTCACATCCATACACGACCACTGGAAAAACCATAGCCTTGACTAGACAGACCTTTGTTGGCAAAGTAATGTCTCTGCTTTTGAATATGCCATCCAGGTTGGCCATAACTTTCCTTCCAAGGAGTAAGTGTCTTTTAATTTCATGGCTGCAGTCACCATCTGCAATGATTTTGGAGCCCAGAAAAATAAAAGTCTGACACTGTTTCCACTGTTTCCCCATCTATTTCCCATGAAGTGATAGGACCGGATGCCATGATCTTCATTTTCTGAATGTTGAGCTTTAAGCCAATTTTTTCACTCTCCACTTTCACCTTCAAGAGGCTTTTTAGTTCCTCTTCACTTTCTGCCATAAGGGTGATGTCATCTGCATATCTGATAGACAATAGTAAAAACTTATGAGAACTGTGGTACAGTGAAAAACCTTACATACTGTTAGAAGCAGGGTGAAATGACACAGTCATTAGGATATAAATAGTTTGGCATTGTTTACTGAATTTGATGGTGTTCTCTGGCAGCTCAGCGGTAAAGAATCCACCTGCCAATGCAGGAGACATGGGGCCCATCCTGGGTTGATGGCAACCTGCTCCAGTATTCTTGCCTGGGAAATTCCATGGACAGAGGAGCCTGACGGGCTACAGTCCGTGAGGTTGAGAAAGAGCTGGACACAACTGAGTAACTAAACAACAATGATAACAACTGAATTTGAAAATGCATATTCCACGCGACCCAGCAATTTCATTCCTAGGTTATGTCCACATGCACTAAGAGACTTGTACCAGAATGTTCATACATCATGACTCCTAATAGTCCCAAAGAGAAAACAACACAATTTTCATGAACAGGAGAATGGATAAGAATGTCATTTGTAAAATGGATTTCTATGTGTCATCACTGATTATGGTTGAACTAACTACATGCAACCAGTTAGGTGAATCCTATAATATTGAAAGAGAGTAACCAATCACAAAATCACATATGAATGATTATATTTATTTAAGTCAAAGAAAAAAGACTAATTTGTAGGGCATAATTACTTAGTTTGCAAAATTTAAAGAAAGACAAGTGATTTGAAGTGATCATTTCCAAAATGAAGATAGAATGGTTTCATTTTTGGGGAAGAAAAGCCAGTAGTTATGAGTGAAGGATAAGGGGGCTTTTTTTGGTACCTGCAATGTTCTATTCCTTAACCTGGGTAGGTGTTTACTTTATAATATGTCACTGAATTATACATCTCATTTTGTGCCTCTTATGGTACATATATTTTACTGGACAACAAATGGGATAAAATGCTTTAAAACAAAAATCACTCTCTCCATTTTTTTTTTTTTAATCCAAATGAGTTTTTCACCTGAATGTGACAAACCACAAGAGGCTAGATGTCTTTCTTCACTAATTGGAAATTATTATGGATATTCAATAATCCCTTTCATTTAGAAAATGTCTCTTAGTACAGCAGTAAAGCAAACTGTCTTTTTGGTTGTTTGAAAACACCTTAAGTCCTTAATTTAATCATTTTCTAATTATGACTTAATTATTCCTGTTGCTTAGTTAATTTATTTTCATATTCTAGTTTCTACATTGCTGTAGTCCATGGGATGGCAAAGAGTCGGACATGAATTAGTGACTGAACAACAACAGTTTTTACATTACTTTCCATTAATTTGTCAAAGCGAGTTAAGTTAATTTTGAATGAGAATGAAATGCTCTGGTGTCATCTGGATAAACATCT
Organism: Bos mutus; assembly: GCF_027580195.1. Lineage (NCBI taxonomy): Eukaryota > Metazoa > Chordata > Mammalia > Artiodactyla > Bovidae > Bos > Bos mutus. Next base: position 28,421,418 of record NC_091625.1, on the reverse strand, counting down.
TGTTTCATTCTTAGAAGGCTTTACATATTTATTTTGGCTTCAGAACTGATTTCAAGTGTACAAGGGGGACAGAATAAAAGTACAATCATTGAAGGACTTAGCAATTTGTAAATACAACTAACTGGCCAACTCCAACAATGTTACTACATGACAGAAGTTATCTGTATCATATACTGATATGTTGAAATGAACCTTTTTGAGGCAACTGTATTATTGATATATAATGAAAACATCATCACTGAACATGGGCTATACCATTTCAATGACCAACAGGTTTTATTTTATAAATTCTCCTCTAAAATTATAGTTTAATATTTCCATCTCAGGGAACAAAATTAAGCAATGAAGGCAATGGCATCCCACTCCAGTACTCTTGCCTGGAGAATCCATGGACGGAGGAGCCTGGTTGGCTGCAGTCCATGGGGTCGCTAAGAGTCGGACACTCTTGCAAAAAGTTGGACATGACTGAACGACTTCACTTTCACTTTTCACTTTCATGCATTGGAGAAGGAAATGGCAACCCACTCCAGTGTTCTTGGCTGGAGAATCCCAAGGATGGGGGAGCCTGGTGGGCTGCCATCTATGGGGTCGCACAGAGTCGGACATGACTGAAGCAACTTAGCAGCAGCAGCAAGCAAGTACCTTGAAGGATTTGAGATTTAACCCTTCCTGCAAGCCAACAAGTTAGATGGCCACAGTTTCAAGGATGCAAAACTCCTGGGTTACAGATGAAAGACTCAGACTCAGCAAGCGGTCTGAACGTCAGCATATTTGGGGCTGGTTTTCTGAGGCCAATTCCCACAAGCCTAAGAGAAGAGTTATATTTGCATACCCAGTGGGTGGCCTTACAGGAGAGTAACTCTTGAGTTGAAGGAAACCAAATAAATCTGCTTTGTTCAGGAGGGAGACAGTATCTTCTTCCTCTAAAGCCCTAAGCAAACCAGTCCTTCCTTCAGATGGAAGTACCATCTGCAGCTTCTAAGGCTCTTCCAAAGCTGCTCACTATGCACACAGCCTTGAAAAGATGGTCTCGAAAAAAGGATAGTTAGTGCCTTGATCATAAGACATGAAGAAACATGAGACCCATGGAGAACTGTGTCTCCTTATTGGTGATAGTTAAAACCTCTCTATGCATTTGATATGAATCATTTTCCTCAGAAATTGAAAGCTGACTACTGTCCTACACTGAAATTTTCAATTTTTTTGGAAATAGGAACCCCAAAATTTTAACAATTCATGTTGCACTCAGAATGCTTTTGAGAGTCATAAACACATAAAGTCCTAGAAGGACTTTGAATATATATAGTGCATATATATATATGGATATATATATATGTATGAAGTGAAATGAAGTCGCTCAGTCATGTCCAACTCTTTGCAACCCCATGGACTGTAGCTTACCAGGCTCCTCCGTCCATGGGATTTTCTGGGCAAAGGTACTGGAGTGGATTGCCATTTCCTTCTCCATATGTATCATATATATATATATATTCCTTCTCTATACTACATATTTTTTTATACGTATGCACTATATATATATAGTGCATACATATATGAAATATGTAGTGCTAAGTCATTTCAGTGGTATTCCATTCTTTGCGACCCTATGGACTATAGCCTGCCAGGCTTCTCTGTCCATGGGATTCTCCAGGCAAGAATACTGGAGTGGATTGCCAAGCCCTCCTCCAGGGGATCTTCTCACCCAGGGATCTAACCCTCTCTCTTAAGTCTCCTGCATTGGCAGGCGATTTTTTTTTTTTACCACTAACACCACCTGGGAAGCCCATATATATACACATATAGATGTGCATGTTTATACAAATGATGCTAAAGCTGAAACTCCAGTACTTTGGCCACCTCATGCAAAGAGTTAACTCATTGGAAAAGACTCTGATGCTGGGAGGGATTGGGGGAGGAGGAGAAGGGGATGACAGAGGATGAGATAACTGGATGGCATCACTGACTCGATAGACATGACTTCAAGTAAACTCCAGGAGTTGGTGATGGACAGGGAGGCCTGGCGTGCTGCGGTTCATGGGGTCGCAAAGAGTTGGACACGACTGAGTGACTGAACTGAACTGATACAGGTCTGCCACCCCTCTTTCTCTTTGTCAGCACCATCACCTTGAAAGTAATAACAGAAAGCCTGTTTATTAATCTGAAGATTCTAATAGTCATAAATACAACAATGTTTTCTTATCTTCAAGACCACCCATCCACAGACTCTAGGACCATGGCTCACACCCAGTTCAGTTCAGTTCAGTCGCTCAGTCGTGTCTGATTCTTTGCGACCCCATGAATTGCAACACGCCAGGCTTCCCTGTCCTTCACCATCTCCCAGAGTTCACTCAAACTCACCTCCATTGAGTCGGTGATGCCATCCAGCCATCTCATCCTCTGTCGTCCCCTTCTCCTCCTGCACCCAATCCCTTCCAGCATCAGAGTCTTTTCCAGTGAGTCAACTCTTTGCATGAGGTGGCCAAAGTACTGGAGTTTCAGCTTTAGCATCATTCCTTCCAAAGAACACCCAGGACTGATCTCCTTTAGAATGGACTGGTTGGATCTCCTTGCAGTCCAAGGGACTCCCAAGAGTCTTCTCCAACACCACAGTTCAAAAGCATCAATTCTTCGGCACTCAGCCTTCTTCACAGTCCAACTCTCACATCCATACATGACCACAGGAAAAACCATAGCCTTGACTAGACGGACCTTTGTTGACAAAGTAATGTCTCTGCTTTTCAATATGCTATCTAGGTTGGTCATAACTTTCCTTCCAAAGAGTAAGCGTCTTTTAATTTCATGGCTGCAGTCACCATCTGCAGTGATTTTGGAGCCCCAAAAGATAAAGTCTGACACTGTTTCCACTGTTTCCCCATCTATTTCCCATGAAGTGATGGGATCGGATGCCATGATCTTCGTTTTCTGAATGTTGAGCTTAAAGCTAACTTTTTCACTCTCCTCTTTCACTTTCATCAAGAGGCTTTTTAGTTCCTCTTCACTTTCTGCCATAAGGGTCGTGTCATCTGCGTATCTGAGGTTATTGATATTTCTCCCAGGAATCTTGATTCCAGCTTGTGCTTCTTCCAGCCCAGCGTTTCTCATGATGTACTCTGCATAGAAGTTAAATAAGTAGGGTGACAATATACAGCCTTGACGTACTCCTTTTCCTATTTGGAACCAGTCTGTTGTTCCATGTCCAGTTCTAACTGTTGCTTCCTGACCTGCATACAGGTTTCTCAAGAGACAGGTCAGGTGGTCTGGTATTCCCATGTCTTTCAGAATTTTCCACAGTCTGTTGTGATCCACACAGTCAAAGGCTTCGGCATAGTGAATAAAGCAGAAATAGATGTTTTTCTGGAACTCTCTTGCTTTTTCGATGATCCAGCAGATGTTGGCAATTTGATCTCTGGTTCCTCTGCCTTTTCTAAAACCAGCTTGAACATCTGGAAGTTCACGGAGAAATGGAGTAGCCATCATCGTCACAGCCAGTGGAGCTCAGTAGATATTTGTTGCATTGAGTTAATCTGAACTCAGGACCCCATTGGACACTCTATAAGCCAAAAGTTTATAAAGTGACAGGCTCAGTAATACATGCTGTGCTTTGAAAATACAAGGCATTCATTTTTCTCAAATCCTTAGTCATCTTAACCTCATCGGTTCAATCATGATGATTCTAGTATACAGATGTATCAAACTGAGGGAACTATCAAATGCATCTCCAGAAACATGTTTTATTATGAAATGTAAGTCAAAGAGTGCCTGTTTTTCCTTCTTCTGAAAACGGGTCCCCCCACCCCCACCCCGGCTCATTTCCATCCTCTTCCAGAGTTTGAAATACTATTCATATAAGTTCCTCCGGAGGCTTAATCATCAGCCCAATGCTGTGGAACCACTCTGGTCTTTTCTAAATTCAACATTTCTGTCAACAACAAATGCGGAAAGTACAAAATGTTTCCCTACTTCTTCCACATCAAAATTACCTCCTACAGGAACTAGAAAATGTGTCGCTGAATTACCATCTACAACAGCCACTCGTCGCCGGGCAGCTCAAGGGTCTTGCACACAAAGGGTGAGAAAGGGTCGTGGGGAGGCTGCGGGGCGTCGCTACCCCGCCTGGCCCCGCGATGCCCGTCCCAAGTAGCCGGCCCGGGAGTTGGGGGACCAGGAGCGGGCTAAACTTGGGGCTCGGGATATTTGAATGCCACGGAAATTGCGGTCCTATCCAAACGAGTCGGGGCGAGAGGAGCGGAGTGCGTGCGCGAGCTGAGTGAGTGCTTACGTCGCAGCGAGATCTGTGCTGGGATAATTAGAGAGGAGTTGGGCTGAGCCGAGTCCTCTTTTAGCAGCGGCAGCCGGAGCCGCAGCAGCAGCAGCGGCCGCCGCGGCAGCCCGGAGGGGCGCGTCTGACTTCGGCCGCCCGGGCGCGCACAGGGTGAGGGCCCGGGGCCCGCAGCAGCCGCGCCCTCGGCCCCAGCGGCTCCGAGCGCACAAAGGCGGCGGCTGCCCCGCGTGGCCTCCTCCATCCAGGCGTTCGATTCTCGCTCCCTTCCTTCTCTTCTCCGGCAGGCGAGAATGGCAGGGCCGGGTGAGGACCTGGGACAGCGGTGACCCTAGCTCTGGTCTCCCCCCAACCCCCATCCCCCAACCCCTCCCGCGAGGAGAGGAAGCGCTGCTTGCCGACGATGTGGTCAGGGCTGCTCCCAGTGCGTCTTCGGCCCGGGTCCTCGCTGCCGTCCCTCTTCTCTGCTCGCTCCATCCCACCGAGAGGAGTTGATGCTGCGATCGCCGCCGCCGCCTCCGAAGCCGCGGCTGATGGATGCCAGGGAGTGCCGCATTGCTTAGCGTCCCCGCCTCCGGGTTTGCTGGTAGGAGCCGGCTGCTCTTTATTCTCTCTTGCTTTGGGGCATTGTAGAAAAGGTAGAGATATTTTAATTTTATCTTCCACTCCTCTTTCCCACCCTCTCTTCCCCCCAGCCTCGCTTTTGAAACGTACCTTTCCGGAGAGATAGCCCTCCCCCCACCCGCCCCCCTCCGCAGCAAGTCCGTTGAAATAAAGGGCTAGAGGCAGGCAGAAGTTGGTGGGGGTGGGGTTGGGGGGGAGCCCACGCGGGTGCTAACGCCACCAAAAACCCTTCTGGTGTCTTAAGAGATCACGGAGTATCCAGGAGGGGAGGAGGGAAGGTGCGCTCTCTGCAGTCGCCACCTAATTGGATCCTAATCGTTTTCAACGGAATCCCACAAATGTCTTGGAAATAGCATCTCTGAATAAGTAGGAGAAATAAGCTTCGTTCCCCTCTCTTTCTCTCTTTTTTTCCTTCTGGCAAAGACGCTCTCTCCCCCCCGCCCCGAGCTCAGCGCGCTGAAGAGCCACCTTATTATTAATCAGAATTTCCATCGTTATCCCTGGCAGGAGCATCGTTCAGTAGGGACCGCAGAAGCATCAGAGTGCTGGGGCTGAGATGTGCGTGGGGGTTGTTTTTGTTCCATCTCGGAAGAGAAGAGGACGGTACCAAGATCAGCACCCCCTGTGCAGGGTGCAATTAGGGGTGTTTTGTTAGGAGAGAGAGAGGACAAGAAGAGGGGTCCTGGGCCACCGGAGGGCCGCATCTCTTTGGAGGTAAAGGAAGAGGGAACCAGAGCGGGACGTTGTTTTTAAGGAGGGGTGGGGAAAGAAGTTCCTATCTTTCAGAGAAAAGGTGCAGGGAAGCAGGAGCAACAGGGTAGTTGATTGGACACCAAGACAAATCATTTCCTGTAAAGAAGAGGAAGCAGGCAGCAGGGAGGTCTGGAGGCTGGAGTGTGGTGGTGGCCAGGGCCAGCTTGGTGGTGGGACAGTCAGCAAGAGAGAGGCAAGGCTCAGGAACACGCAGGACAATGACTCATTTACAAGCAGGTCTCTCTCCTGAGACCCTGGAGAAAGCCCGCCTGGAGCTCAACGAGAATCCGGACACGCTGCACCAGGACATCCAGGAGGTGAGGGACATGGTCATCACTAGGCCAGACATTGGCTTTCTCCGCACAGATGATGCCTTCATCTTACGCTTCTTGCGGGCTAGGAAGTTTCATCACTTTGAGGCCTTCCGCCTCCTGGCCCAATACTTTGAGTACCGGCAGCAGAACCTGGACATGTTCAAAAGCTTCAAGGCCACTGACCCTGGCATCAAGCAGGCACTGAAGGATGGTTTCCCTGGGGGCCTGGCCAATCTGGACCACTATGGCAGGAAGATTCTAGTCCTTTTCGCTGCCAACTGGGATCAGAGCAGGTAAGTCCTAAGTGCAGTCTTGTGCTGGGTCTTCTTTTACTCTCCCATTTTCCAGAAGGTATCCTGGCCAGTGTCACCGTTTTACTGCTTTGAGGGTACTGTTTGTTTGGCTCTTGAGAAAGAGAGAAACCTGAACTAAGGCAAGAGTTTTTGGTGGCTGCCTTGAGGGGTGGCGGGGGCTTTTATTTTTACAGTTGAAACTCTTACTTCACTAGCACCCTTTTCTACTGGAGATTTAAGTATATCCTGAACCTTATTATTGTGCTGTGTAATCTAAATCATTTGGCTTCTAAATAAAGCTGCTACATTTTTCAGCTCCTGAATAAGTTTACTGTTCTGTGGAGAAATGAGTTTGAGAATAGAGACAACTTTCCCTCTTGCCTCCCTAAAGAAATTCTTGTTTGTTTTTTTTTTCCTAAAGAAATTCTTAAGCTAGATTCATCATCACCACCCTCCTTCCCCTCCATGTCCTCCTCCTCCTTTGCATCTCTCTCTCTCTCTAGCACTGCAATGTTATTTTATTTTTTAAAAAAGAGCCTGGCATTCAACCAATATCAAGTAGCTTTATTGCTTGGGAACTTTTCTGCTTGGTGATGTGTAGATGAAGGAATAATGCGATGTATGTCACTTCAATAAAGAGGAAGAGTTGTCCCCTCTGTTGCTGAGCGTGCTGCCGACACCGAATAGGAAGGCCGACTGGTGTGGTTGTTCTACACCTGTCACCAATCTAAAGAATGTGTTTCCTGTCTGATGTGATTTTTCATCTTTTGGAAGGAAGTGAAAAATGTTCAGATTTGTCAGTTGGTAGACTTTTTTGAGCTCTCTGTCTTTTTAATAGAGGAGAACTAATATTCTTATTTCATCTACATGACAATAGAAAATAACAGACAATGACTTCTCCTTCCTCAGTCGGGGGAATTATTTTCTTAGATTGAAAGATATAAGAAATTATAAAAGACTCTTGTTGGAAGGTAGTTTCAATTAAGTTCAAAGTTAAATAAATTTCATGAAACTTAAAAATGTTACCAGAATTATGAATAATAGGAAGCCTATTACGTTAAAACATCAGTGTATTTTTAGTTCTGTGAACCGTGATTTTTGATGCATCTGGTTAGTTTAAACCATCTCTGAAGCAATTTTAAAAGACTTTATAGTTACTGGGAAGCCTTATAGATCTTACAGATCTCCTATGGCTTCTCAGAGTCTTGGGATCTTAGAATGCAAATTAATATTTTTAACAGGTGTTTAACTCTTCGATTGGTCTCCTATTCTCTTTAATTTTAGGTTGAGAACTACTCTAATTCCTTTTTAAATAAATAAAAAGATAAATTACTACCTGAAGAATCATAAAGCTAAGACACTCATTGAAGGAGTTAGCCATTGAGGTGAAATGAAGTTCTCTTTCTGTTTGTTACTTTGGTTATTTATAGAGATTTTACTCTGCTTTTTATCAGGTAGCAAAGTTGAAAGTCTCATGAAATGCCATCTTTGACCACAATTTCTCTTTAAAAAGTTTTTATTTCATCTAAGGAGTACATTGAAGATTTATGCAAACCAGTTATTGTGTAGATCAAAGTTGAAAAAATTTATTCAAGAAAGAATCTAATATTTCATATGTCAGTTAGGCAGGAACTTAGTTTATTGAGCTACCATGGAGTGGGAGCTGTGGAAATGGTATGTTTAAATATGTGTCAGAGTCTGTTAAAGATATCCTTAGGGAGGCAGATAGCCCTTGGAGACATAAATCTACATTAGACCTATTTTCCTTTATTTTTATAAGTGGTCTAATATTCACATTGATTTATAAACCTAATTAAGTTGAAAATCACTTGTAGTTCTCACCTATATGAGAAGGTGATTATTCTGGATTTACTAAAGAAACTATGTTTTAGTTGTCTATCTCATGCTTTCATATAAAGTATAAGTTGCTAGTAATCAAAATATCTCCCTAGAAATCTACAATGGGAGGGGACTTATTAATTGATATATAGAATTATTTCTTTAAATCAACATATGTAACATTAATGTATATGGGACATTAAAATGAAAAGCTATGTCCTGTAAAAATACCTTACAGGATCTATAGACTAATAATTGTGAATTCTATTTCTAAGGTTTAAATGAATAGGTATGATCAAGTAATAGTACTTCAAGGTCAAAATGTATACACGGTATTTAGAGCTTGTCTAAAATTCAGTTGAGTTTCCTCCTCCTATATTCTTTTAAAAAAGTTCCCCCTTGCTTCTCCTTGCCTCCTGCCACCCCCATCCCAGATCTAAGTATACATATGGAGCTAGTGGTAAATAACCTACCTGCCAATGCAGAAGACATAAAAGACATGGGTTCGATCCCTTGGTCAGGAAGATCCCCTGGAGGAAGGCATGGCAATCCACTCCAGTATTGTTGCCTGGAGAATCCCATGGACAGAGGAGCCTGGAGGGCTACATACAAAGGGTCACAGAGAGTTGGACATGACTGAAGTGATTTAGCAGCAGCAGCAGCAGTGGATAAACAGCTCCATCCTCGTAGTATCTTCTGTGAAGCTTTATCATGGGGACATGTGCATAAGGACTGTCTCTGCCCTGCTCTGAAATCAGCAGGACAGCTGCCTTTCTGACAGTACCAGGGTGTCACCAGCCCTTTTCCTGCCTTCTGCCTGAATCCTTTTCCTTCCTTCACCATACATCTTCAGGGCTTATCTGACCTGACTCCGACAGAAGTTTCTGCCACCTTCCCTCGATGTTTACCTTGTGATTGTTCTGGTAGCTGGATATGCCATGTGCCAGGTTCTCTTGCTCCCCATCCCTCCCCTGTTCTGTGAGTCAGGTGTTCTCCCCTTCCTGCTCTGATCCCTCCAGCCCAAACAACCTGGGTCCCTGGAGAAGACTGCACATCTCAACATAATTCTAGCCATCTTCCTTGAGTTGTTCAGTGAGTTGTCTGGGTTTCAGTAACTTAAAAAAAAAAAAACAGTTTTAGAAGAAATAGAATTGTTTTAAAGAAAGAATAGGTGGGAATTGATCAGGGTTACATAGGGAAATTCTAGAAATGAGGTAGAAGAAAATGCATCCTCCCCTTTTATTTCCAACTTCTCAAAGGGGATAAGCAAAATATTCTTTGTGAATTTTGAAAAACTTTGTAAAGACCCATGAAATAATTGATCTGTATAACAAAAAGCAAAAACAAAACTAAGCTTTGTATTATAACAGGACCTAAACTAGAGTTAATGTTCAGTATATGTTTGTTGAGTTGAATTGAATTATGCATTTTCTTTAAAAAAAGGTTTCTAAGTAGGAAGTTATCTGATATATACTTTCTCTTATATTAAATTTTTAGGACAGTTTTCTGTGCTTCTCAGGAGACTGGAGACAGTAAATACATGTGAGATGGTGACTATAAATAAAATAGTCTCTTCCTACTGCAATATAATGCAGGTCAGTTTCAGGTTATTGCAAATAACTGGACCATTTCCAAAGCCTTTACAAGAAATATGGAATTGTCGGTAAGACGAAGGTATAATATTTACAGTGTGCCCACCTAATAAAAATAAAAAAATAATCGAAATGCTGAAATGTCAAAATGACTTTCAGCGTGGTTGTGGTTCTTTTTAAAAAAACATAGAACAGGTTCAGATGATTTATTACATTTATTGAGCAGGCTATCCTTGGAAAAGATTCACATAATCTTATCTTCTTTCTTTCAAATTGTCCACCATAATTTCTGAAAGCAAAAGTAGATTCCACGAAATTAAAAGCGATTGAATTGATACCCTGCAGCACGATGATGCAGTAGTCCTCCATGCCTGACATGGTGTCTTGCTGTCCTGAGTGACAGTACCCTGCTTCACGACTCAGCAATACCTTCGCATTTCCCACCTGATTTCATCAACAGAATGTGATGATAATGTACCAAGAAGCTAGAGCAGATTACACTACCTTAAGAAAGGAAGTTTGGAATGAAAGTAGATTGTGCTCTAGACCCTAGAGCGTGAGAGCAGGTATCTGAGAGGTTGAAATTCACTGGCATGTAGTGATTGGGAATGTTCATGAGTAAATTGTCTCACCCAAAACATAATGATAACATATATTCTGATAATTGGCCTGTAATTTGTCAGTTAGCCTGCAAGTGGTATGTCACATTTGGTATGTCACATTTGTTGCTGTGGTTTAGTTGCTAAGTCATGTCTGACTCATTCCAACCCCATGAACTGCAGTGCACCAGGCTTCCCTATCCTTCACTCTCTCCCTGAGTTTGCTCAAACTTATGTCCATTGAGTTGGTGATGCCATATTTAATCCAGCAGACAACCATCGATTTGGAATCAGATTAACAACCACTAGAAAACAATTAAGTACAGTGAAGTTAATGATTCTAATATAGTGGCAATTCAGAAAGCACTGACCGTCTTGCAGCATGTTTGGCTTGTCATAATGGACATTGATTATCACTTTTAGTACTGAAAGTTTGAAAGGGCTGGAAGACTGATTGGTGAGACCATGCTAAGATCCTCTAACCTGTCCTGGAATTTGCCTGAAAAATGTGCTATTGTCAGTCTCTTTGTTCCCACAGTATGGCTTTTTCATACAAAAGAAAATATACAAATGGCCAGCTGTTTGAAGCTGTAGTTTGAATTATGATTATATTGTAATTTATTGGGCTTCCCTGGTGTCTCACATAGTAAAGAATCTGCCTGCAATGCAGGAGACCTGGGTTCGATTCCTGCATTGGGAAGATCCCCTGGAGGAGGCCGTGGCAACCCACTCTAGTATTCTTGCCTGGAGATGGACAGAGGAGCCTGGTGGGCTACAGTCCATGGAGTCCCAAATAAAATTATTTGGCCAACCTTCAAAATGAATGAAGATTATGATGATGGTAGCTTAAATTTTTTTAAAAAATAGCCATAGACTATACATATTTGTTTTATTCTCAGCCACAAAGCTTTACTATTCTGTGAAAGTGCAATAAAATAAAATAAAATAACTAGAAATAGATTAAAATAGACAAGCAATTAACTAGATAATTACAGAGAAACACTTTTACTTGGTAATTTGCAAAAAGCAAGCCAAAAAAGAGGTTTAATTTTTTGGACTGATTTTTCAAGTCTTCCTGGCTCTGTTTACTAAAGTATTTAAATATTTCTCAACTTTTTGTTTCATGGTAGGGTCGGGATTCCTTAACTTCAATATCCTAGAGGCACTGCTGTGCTGTATTACAGCTAATTTTAAGATTGTGCTCAGTAACTCAGTTGTGCCTGACTCTTTTGTAAACCTATGGGCTTTGGCCCACCAGGCTCCTCTGTTCATTGGATACTCCATGCAGGAACACTGGAGTGATTTTCCATTTCCTGTTCCAGGGAATCTTCTCAACCCAGGGATTTGAATCCACATCTCCTGCATCTCCTGTATTGGCAAGTGGATTTTTTACCACTGAGCCACCTGGGAAGCCTGATTTTAAGATTAGGTCAGTCCTAGAAATGGCAAGTATGGATTCCACGAGGTTTCTGTCTCAGCAGAGCTTCTGTATTGCTTCCTTATAGGGATGCTCTTTAAACAAATATTCTGGGAACTGCAGCTTATTTCAAAATATGCCCTTGGTTCATACCATGAAAAATGAAAGAGAAAAATTATTGTCCTGAGAAATGTTATCAAATACTGGAACAAATCTCTGAACAAAATAGGACAGTCTCTAAAAACTAGGACAATTATGCAGTAATTAGAGAAATAACCCTGAAATAACAGCAATGACCAGGAGTGCCAGACTTCACTAGGACCTTGATTGGGTCTGGCCCCAACCAGGCCGTTTTCATGTTTCAAATATGCAACTTTAAACAAAGTTGAAAAGAAGCAATGGATTTGGTGTTACTATAGTGCTCTGAATGGATGCTTCAAAAGAAATCTTTAAAGATATTTTAAAACATGAGCCAACAGTTAGTAAATTCACAAATTATCCTTAGTAAATTACTATATTTCCTCCATTCTGAGAAAAAGATTGAGCTCTTTTACACCACTGAAGGCAGGTATATATGTGTATACATATATATATATATATATATATATAAACAGTTAATATAGTCATTAACATAGTCAGTGGCCCTCTTGATGTGAGGGAAAAGATGTCCTTGTGTGTTGGCTGGATCTTTACAACATCAAGTAAACTGTGTGAATAGTACTTAATTCAAATCAGTGTTTTAAAAAGTATACTTTTCCCCAGCATTTGCTACATACTTAGAATTTTAATAGGTGCTAGGGGCAAAAAAAAGACACATAGCACATTTGTCCTACCATCAAGGAACTTACAGCCTCTCTGGGAAGAAAAACATGAAAAGCTAAATGACTATCAGAGAGATAGTGAGTGTTTAATGAGGATACTGCTGCTAGTGCTGAGAAGTCCGGGCAGACGCGGTAGCAGCCTGCTCTGTGTTGTGTGGAAAGAATACCACTTGTTTGGGCAATGTAATTCAACTTTTACTTTTTCATTTTAATTAATCCATTCATTTTAAAACACTTTTATACAGTATGCTATATTGTAGTGTATGTCATATTTTATATATATTATATACAATATTTTATATATATATATATACACAGACACACATATATATACATGTCATATATTTTATATAACGTATATATTTTATATGTGTCAGGCACTATTCTAAGCACTTTATAAACATTCATTTATTAAATCTTCTTCACAATCATGAGATAGGCCCTGTTAATATCCACATTTTGCAGATGAGGAAACCAAGGCACAGAGCAGCTAAGTATTTCACCCAGAACTGTACAATGAGTAAGTGAATTGGTCAAACTTGTTTTGTGTGTACAGATAGTGAACCAACATAAATCTGGGGAAAAAAACAAATATATCAAAAAAAGCAAGCTCTGATAATTAAAAAAATCCATCTATGGCTTAGAAAATCTTGATTAAACATCAGAATGTAGACAATTAGGCACAGAAAGTTAAGTTGGTAGAATAAATATTCTTAAGACAAAGACTGTACTAAGCAGCTAAGTAAACAGAGTATTTTGCCCTGAGGAAGAGTTGCCTTTCCAATGTTTGTATTTTTTTTCCAACACGACTTCATTCTGTTTTATTTCATTTTGGTGGCAGTAGGTGCACATTTTTAAACTTTTTTTTTTCCAAAGAAAGACATTTTTCCTCTGGATGTTTCATTTCCAATTATTTTCTTGTTCTCACTCACCTATGTTTCCATAGCAGTAAATTCTGGAAAACACTCAGCAAGGCTGAGACAGCTTCATATGCCTAGTGATGATGTGATGATTTTGGATTTCATATTGCCTCCAAGGTTTGTAGACTTAGCGTCTTCCCATTCTGACTCAAGATGTCTTGATGTTTTCCTTCCGCCAAAGCCCCTTGCTGGGACCAGGCTGGAGCTGCCCTGATACCTGGCCTGGTGCCATGTTGGTATCGACTTTCTGATCCTTCTTCTGATGTACATTATGCCACTGGCACATAAAAACACAGAACAGCTATTCATCAAACTCTGTTCTAGGTCTTGGCACCGTAAGGAGTGGAGAGCTCTGTGGTGTCAGAAAAACCTAGCTTCTCATCTAGGCTTCCAGTTTTACTCTTACAGTGATTTCAGAAAAACTCTAAATTCTCTGAGACCTCCTCTGCGTCTTTATCTTCAAAATAATAGGAACTAAGCCATGCACAGAGACTTTGGGCTTATTTTGAGATTAAGATAATGCTTTTGAAATTGCTTTGGAAATCTTAAATGGTTACACAGATAGAGATATTATTATTACCACTCAGTAATATAAAGCACCTTGATGGATTCATCAACTTTAGCACCAATGATACCCCAAGGCATTAATGAAGGTAATTCTGCTCCTTTGTCTCTCCCTGTACCACCTTTCTAACACAAGTGCTTTAGACATTGGGAAATGTGGCTTAATGAAAGCTGAGGGTTGGGGGCAGCCTTAATGAAGAATTTAATAATGGCTGATTGATTTAATGACCAAGGCAAGCTGCTTGCTGTTGTGCTGCTCAATGTGATGCCAAGATGCTGGTTTTTCCATGTCAGGCTAAAGAAAGGGCTGGAGAGTAGGAAGGAAACGACCTGTTTGTGATTTGTGTTGCTCTTTGCACTGATGGTCAGCTCTAGTAGGGGATGTGACCTTGTGAACCCCAGGAGAGTAGCACAGGCCAGGAAACTCCCCAAAACCTTGCAAGGTCAGAGGCAGGAGAAGAGGCTTCCCTGCTCTTGATCACCCAGATAGTAAAAAAAAAAAAAAGGACAATTTTTTTTTTTTTTTTTTTACATATTGTAGCAGCTTTGATTTAAGAGCAATGGTTTACATAGTCCCAAGTTGTAAAATCCCTTACTGGTGTCATTGTTTCATCATCTCCAAGTCGATTTCGGATGCAGACTTTACCCAATGCTGCTTTGGGAAGCTCAGTTAGGAGTCAAGAGCTCCATTAACATGTTGGTTTATTGTTTATGGCTTTCTTTCAACATAGAAAGGAAGAATAGCAATGGTGGATCTACTATAATTGGGGTGTAAACCTCAAATATGAGCTTTAGAAATACTTACTGTAGTAACATCTAATTTGTGAAGTACAGCAGTTAGAAAACAGTTTTAACAAGGATAATGAAAGTCAGATTCCTGAAGACAGAAAATTCATAAAATACTCCATTTCTTCAGAAGATATTTTGGACTTTGGCATGTAATAATGTTCTGCTTAGGAATAACCTGCTGAGCTGCTAATGGTAGTAATGTGACATGTTTGACAACAGAGGATCGGAACATCAAGAGTGGTTTTGACCTGCCCTTTGAATGCCGTTATTAATAGCTAGAGTGTTTTTTATATTTCTTCTATTAAATGTATAGTATATAACATATACTTCTAATAAAAGAAATATAAAAACACCCCAAGCTAACTGCATTCAAAGGGCAGGTCAGAAAAGAATCCACCTGCCAATGCAGTAGATGCAAGAGATGAGGGTTTGATCCCTGAGTTGGGAAGATCCCCTGGAGGAGGAAATGGCAACCCACTCCAATATACTTGCCTGAAAAATCTCATGAACAGAAGAGCCTGGAGGGCTAAGGTCCATGGGGTTGCAAAGAGTTGGACATGACTATGTGATTGAGTGCACGCACAAACACACACACACATTAATATAATTTATATAAAGATCATTTAATTCTCTTTTTGGAAGAAGATATTAAATTAAAAAAAAAACATTGGTTAAATTTACTCTATTGATGATCCTGGGATTTACCTTATTTTATTTCCTTTGGAATAATGATATGCATGTAAGTTTTTCTCTTGATTTGACACAGTTTTGGAAAACCATACTTAAAATGTGTTATTTAAAATAAATTGCCTCTTATTTTCAGCCCTTACTGGTGTCATGGTTTATTCTTATTATATACAGTGCATCATTCTTTCAAAGCTGATTTCAAATTCAAGTTTTACTTAATGCTATTTGGTATTCTTACAGGAAAATCTAAGAATGATCATAATGGGAGGAAGTTCTAAGTTGGATTGTTCTAATTTTTAATTTTTTCAACCGTTATTATTATGAATTTCAAAAATTAAAGTGAGTGTTTTTTTAGAGGGGGCTCTAAGTTTTAACCAAGCTTCCTCGGTGGCTCAGATGGTAAAGAATCTGCCTGCATTACACGAGACACAGGTTTAGTCCCTGGGTTGGGAAGATCTCCTGGAGAAGGGAATGGCAACCCACTCCAGTATTCTTGCCTAGAGAATTTCAGGGACGGAGGAACCTGGTGGGCTAAAGACTGTGAGGTTGCATAGAGTCAGACATGACTGAGCAACTAACACTTTTCACTTTAAATTTTAACCAGAAATACAGTCTTGCTGCTCCAAACTTTTCAGTCTGTGTAAGTTCATAGGGGTTCTGGTCACAGTACTGTGTTAGGCCATTATATTTAAAAAGGAGATGAGCTGGCCATGAAGTGACTGATAAAGGTGTTCAGTCATTCATATTTTACAGTTTTAAAGACAGATAAGTGGCAGAGCTCTACAAAAAGTTTTATCTTATAGACTTACATAGTATTTGGGGAATGCCATATCCTTGCTACTGCTAAGTCGCTTCAGTTGTGTCCGACTCTGTACGACCCCATAGATGGCAGCCCACGAAGCTCCCCCGTCCCTGGGATTCTCCAGGCAAGAACACTGGAGTGGGTTGCCATTTCCTTCTCCAATGCATGAAACACATAGCCTGTATACTGTCCAGAGATTTAAAAATAGTCTCTTGATCTTTGCCTTTAACAGTAGCAGTAAGCTATCTAAAGATTGTCTTTACTTTTTAAGTAAAATTTACAAACAAATATTCTTTAGTTCTGATTACACCCTGCCTAGTGCACTGTGAGTGTGGTCACCAGTACAGTGAAGAGTGTGCTGTGTGTGCATTCCAACAAACCCTTCTTGAACACACTGTATACTTAGCATTACTCACATGCTCTCACCTGAATCATATCTTTGACTTCCCTTCCTATTCCCCCTCCTCTCACCTGGCCACTGCCAGTGAGTTGCTGTGAGATAGTCATAGACACTCTCATTTAAGGAACTCAGCCTCAGAATGATAAGTCATTGACTTGTCCAGGGCCACACAGCTAATGAGGAACAATGAAGAGATTCCATCTTGAAGTCTTCTGACACCAGGCCCTTTGCTTGATTAATGCTGGGACCCTAAAGAGATTCTATTCCAAACTACTGATATTACAGATGAGGAAATGAAGCCCAAAAAAGTGAGAAATTGCCTGAGGTTTCACTGTTAATTTTTCCTTCCTTTCTGAACTACTACGATTTCTCCCTTTTCCTCCAAATATTTTTAGAAGTAAAAATAGAACTGCTCCCTCACATGTGCTCATTGTCTCAGACATCTTCCTGGTGAGCCCATCACTTCCACTAAATCCCAATGATTTCAACTCCCAATCCACCCCCCCCCCCCACATCCCACCTCTCCCCTGATATCAGGATCTCTTTCTCTAGCTTTTCCTGGACACCTCCACCTGAATGAGCAAAAAAGTAAACTTGAAAGCAGGGTGCTAAAAAAGGAAAATTGTTACTATCTTCCATAAATGTACTAATTTCTCTTGAAATGCAGGGCTTCCCTCTTAGAACAATTACCTCGTTTTCCTCTCGGCTCTGATTGCATTACCTCCTTCACTTCTGTGAACATGGGATTGATATGCTTTTGGTTCTGGAATGTTCAATTTTGAGCTTTCTCCTGAGTTTGAAATTTACTTTCTCAGATGTTTACTTGATATATCTTCCTGGGTATACTACCCGTTTCTCAAATACAAGCTATTCTATTCCAAATTCTACATTTCCAGCCATCCTTAACAGCATCCTTTTTTTGCATTATTGATTTTGATGAAAGATTTTACCATTTGATAAATGGTAAAACCTGAAGTACCATTTACTTTAGATAGCTTACTGGTACTGTCAAAGGCAAGGATCTGAAACTAGAATCTGTGTCATCTTTTACTTTTCCCTCAATCTTAGCCCCCACATCTAATTAAGTATTAAATTTTCACAAGTTTACTTCAAACATACTTGTCAAATTTGGCTTCTTTTCTTCTTACTTCCACTGCCTTTGTTGAGACAATGCCGTCGTGTACAATTAGTGTCTTTGCACTCGAGCTCTGTTTTACGAGAAAGGAAGAGCATTTATTGGATTTTTACAGTGTGTCAGGGACTGTGCTAAGCTGCAAGGTAGAAAAAGATAAAGACTCAACTCCTGAATGTGGGTGGCCTGTGTAGTAACAGGCAGATACATTTTCCCTTTTCCTTTCATTGATTTTACTGATTTTCCTTTCTTTCTACCCATCCCACCTTTCCTTTTTTCTTTTCTTTTATCTTTATGATATAAACTCAGTCCAAGTAATTAAAATCGGTTGACACTTTCAACCACAACTGTTTACACATGGTGTTGTTTATTGATGAAACTCCTTCAAATCTCATTCTCAAATTTTCCACATGTGACGATATGAAATGTCAGTACTTTTAAAAGCATTCCTGAACTATTTAAAAGTACCATGCCTAGTTTTTAGGGAATAGTACATTTGCTGAAAATGAGATTTTGTAAGGTTATAAGAAGGCCTGCAAAGAAAGGAAATGATTATAAAATATGAAACAAACTGTAGAATTTTCAAAAGCATTGGAATTTGTTTTGGTAGAATGCATGTTAAGTTCTAATATGTCCCCTGAGTATAGTGAATAAAGTAAACTTCATCTTAGAAGATTTGTAAACAAAATATTTTCCTTAAGCTTTCTGAGGTATTTTAAAGGCAATTTTTAGTATGCTAAAGACATTCCATAGTTTCTACAAATGGTCATTCTACATTCTACAAATGTCAGATTTAATGCAGTACTTTTCTGTTGCTGATAGGTACACGCTGGTGGATATTTTGCGTGCCATCTTACTTTCTTTAGAAGCCATGATTGAAGATCCTGAGCTTCAGGTGAATGGATTTGTTTTGATCATAGACTGGAGTAACTTCACCTTCAAGCAAGCTTCTAAACTGACACCAAGCATGCTGCGCTTGGCTATCGAAGGCCTTCAGGTAATGATTTACAGATTGCCGAGTTTCTCAGTCTCCCGTGTTTGGCTTATCTCTAGTAGAGTAACAGGATGTCTTACTTAAATAATAATAATAATTAAAAAACAGTTTTTAAGCACAAACACTGAAACACTAACAAGATAAAGGATCATAGAAGAAAAGCTAGAAGATGTGGGCCTTTCAATGAAGGGAATTTTGTGGTACTTGGCAAAGCCCTCACTATGTCTAAACGTTAAGTGGATGATGAGCTGAGATTTTTATCTGGCTCATCAGAACGAAATCTGGACTTTAATTATTAGCTATTTAGGTTTTTGTTTCCCTTTCTTTTTCTGTGTATAGTTGTTAATTAGCTAAATGTTTGCTTCATTATTACGTTTAACCTGGTGAATTTGGGGGATGATTAGCAATATCTTCATGTGGTCCGACAACTGTTGGAAAGCCAGTCAATCAATATGTATTTTCATGCCTAAGATGTGGAATCACTGTTTTGAATTACTTCTTTAGACTTAATTTGGATTTTTGTTACTCTTTTTTTGTGGAGGGGCCATCATGTGGAATTGACATAGGAATGGTGTGTCTTCCAGTGAATGACATTTACCTGGTTGCAGATTATGAAATAGAAAATCAATTATTATTTAGTGGCATGTTATAAAGCTAATATTGACAATTTCTTTTTAGCTTTTAGGATGTCCTTCTTCTACTCTCTGCTGTCTGCTACTTTATATATAATATTTATGGAATAAAATTTAAATTCTTAAAAAGATTTGCAAATTAATTCTTAAGTGATGTTATTCAGTAATTATTCTTAGTGTGTTCAACGTGCATTTTAGAATTTTGAAGCAGTTAAATTTTTGTAACTTTTACCAATGAGAATATCATAAAATAACTAATTTTATCCTTGTCATTCATTAGGCCAGGATGTTAGTTCTCTTTAAGTCAAATAACTAAAATTATCTAGAGCTTTCAGTTCAGTTCAATTCAGTTGCTCAGTCATGTCCAACTCTTTGCAACCCCATGAACTGCAGCACACCAGGCCTCCCTGTCCATCACCAACTCCTGGAGTTTACTTAAACTCATGTCCATTGAGTCGGTGATGCCATCTAGCCATCTCATCCTCTGTCATCCCTTCTCCTCCTTCATTCTTCATAATAATTTCTGACTGTGTCTAAAGGCACCTAAAGTGATGGATGATGACCCCCTAAAATAGGGTCACTTTTCCAAGCAGCAGGGCGTCCTAACCAAATTGAATTCACAGTTTGGGTTTTGCCTCTGGAGTGAATAAAAAACTGATTTTTTTATATGAATATGTTTTTCCTGATGCAGGCTTCTTGACTTGCTCGTGGTGAGTCAGCCTTGCTGCTACCTTATCTTGAACAACATTTCCTTTTTAACTCCATAGCGATAGTTAATATGAGTTGGAGAGAGGGCAACACTTGGAAATGTGTATATCAGGTAGAATCAGTCCTAATTCTGCCCTATTGCCAGCAGCATGTAAAGTGTTCTTCACAGAAAAAATTAGTTACCGCCAGCATATTGCTTAACACAGAATGGTAACTTAGCCCTTGATTATTGTGATTCCAGTTTCGCTGGCAAGAAGCATAGGCTAGGCCTTCAGCACATGAAGAACTGGAAAACATATTATTTCCAAAAGATTGAAAAAAATCACCTCAAGGATAGGCCTAGTATCTTGCTATTTACTAATATACACACTTTACGGAGTCATTTAATAGTAATAAGTCACCACTGGAGAAAAAAACATGCTTGGGAGCTTGTACATATTTGGGAGCTTCCCATGACTCATGGCCCCAATTAGGACTTTTTAAGTGCTGAGAGTCAGCACAGCAAGAGCTACAGTCAGATTCAACATCTGTGCTTGTGTCAGAGAGGGAAATGGTCCCCTCTCCCTGCAGGGATCTCTACTGAACTTCCTTGTCTCTATCCACCATCACTCTCCCAATTCCCTTTCCTTGCTACCAGGACCCAGACTGCATAAGCAGGCTTGATTCCTCCTGGTTGCTGATTGGGAAGCCACTTAAAAGAAGGGAACTCCTCCATGGGAATAAATTTGACGTGTTACTACTTTTAAACTCAGTTTTTCCTTGGTTCAAATTAATTTCTTTTTAGTTTAATCTTTTCTTTTGGCTGCGCTGGGTCTTCATTGCTGCATGCGGGCTTTCACTACTTGTGGTGAGCCAGGGGCTATTCTTCACTGTGGTAGCTTCTCCTCAGATTGATTTTAAATGCTCCATATCTATATCTGTGTCTGTGTCTATATTGGTATCTGTAAACAATGGTGATTCTGAATAGGAATGTAAGATGTGCTAAAAATGTTCCATTGTGACATGTGCGCTTTCATATTCAGTTTTACATACGAAAGTAACATTTTCTGACTTTTCTAATTAAGACTGTTTTATTTTACATTTACTATGTGAGAAATACTATTGTATAATGAGACATGTTTCATGCAGAGCTTGAATAAACTTCTGAGATAACGTAAGATCATAAAATATTTGAAGTAAAGATACATATACACAATTTTTGATTGTTAAACACAATTATCACTATCACTAAGATCATCACCACCACTACTATAATAAACCCCTTCCGATTAACCCAATCAGAGAAATTAAGAGGTAAAACTATTTTTAATAACTCAGTGATCATTTATATCATGCTATCATCCTGCTATAATATTGTTACTTTTACTTGTTGTTTAGTTGCTAAGTCATGTCCAGCTCTTTTGTGACCCCCATGGACTGTAACCCACCAGGCTCCTCTGTTCATGGGGTTCCCAAGCAAGAATACTGGAGTGAGTTGTCATTTTCTTCTCCAGGGGAATTTCCTGAAACAGGGATCAAATGTCTCCTACATTGCAGGTGGGACCACCTGGAACACCTACTTTATCAAGCATAAAATATATCCTGGAGAACTGAACCCAAAGTAAGAAAAGCTATCAGTGGGTCTAATGCCAGGGAGGAAACTTGTTTTAATGATGTATATTATTGAGATGTTGCTATGTTTTGAAGAGGGCCTATCTCTCACCCTTTTGAGGGGACTATGTAACCTGTCTACCCTCACCAATCCCCTTTTTTCTCAAGTATTTTGAGTGACTCAACTGGAGATAGCACCTTATACTTTGGATAAAATATGTAGGCTATTGCTATAATATCCACCCCTGTTCACAGTACAAGGCTATAGAGGCAGACAGACCTGGATTTGGATGGCAGCCCTGCCACATATCAAATATTTGAGCAAATTACTTAACTTGTTTGGATGTCAGTCTATTCATTTGTACTAATTTTAAAGTATTAAATTAGAAGTGATACATCTTGCACCTAGCAGGTGATATTAATGATCAAAGTAATTGATGTGGATAAGCTCATTTTTCAAGTGGCATTTTTTTCTGGATGTGTGCTGATTTTCTCACAATTCAGTGACTACCTTGACTGTGAAGACTTAAAGATGATTGACTTTGGGAATCTGAAAAATATCATACTTTGTCTTAAATGCTCAGATTATAGATGCTCAGATTACATTTTTAAAAAATCGCTTCACTTTGTGGTTAAATAGCATCTAGATATTTTCATAGCAGGTGCCAAATAATATATTTTTTCTTGTTGAAAGCCAGGCAAAAAATGAGGTTTTTTTCACCTGGTAAAAATTAATCTTTGTTTCTTTAGCAAGAAGCTCCAGCACAGTTGGAATGGTGGTGATTGTAGAGATAATTTTGGCCTTAAGGGATGAACAAGAGTTTGCTAAGTGGGTAAGGGCAGGAAGAACAGTTTGGACAAGGAAACTTTAGGGAGGTAATTTGAACAAAATGAAAGTGAAGTCACTCAGTCGTGTCCAAAACTCTTTGTGACCCCATAGACTGTAGCCTACCAGGCTCCTCTGTCCATGGGATTTTCCAGGCAATAGTACTGGAGTGGATTGCCATTTCCTTCTCCAGGGGATCTTCCCAACCCAGGGCTCGAACCCCGGTCTCCCACATTGTAGACAGATGCTTTACCGTCTGAGCCACCAGGGCTTACCTCGTGGCTCAGCTATAAAGAATTCTCCTGCTAATGCAGGAGGTGCAGGTTTGATCCTTAGGTCAGGATGATTCCTTGGACAAAGAAATGGCAACCCACTCCAGTATTCTTGCCTGGGGAATCCCATGGACAGAGGAGCCTGGTGGGGTACAAGCCATGGGGGTTGCAAAAGAGTCAAACATGACTTAGCAACTAAACAACAACAACAGCAGTTATAAAGGATTGAAAGTATGTGGTAAGTCTGATTTGATGTAGCTAGAGTGAGAAATGAAACGAGTGACCAGAGATGATCTGCGAAAGACAGGCTGAGACCTGGCTCTTTGGACTGGAGGAAGGCATGTTTTGTGGTTTGACCTGTGTTCTCCAGACATGGGGACATTCGGGATAGAAAAGTGACCTGGTCATCCTTCTGCTTTGGAAAGATCTGGTGAGTAGAAGAAATGACCAGGATCAAAGGAGGAAGGGTTAGATATAGAGAACCCCAAGCTACCCTCAGTTCAGTTCAGTCGCTCAGTCATGTCTGACTCTTTGCGACCCCATGAATTGCAGCACGCCAGGCCTCCCTGTCCATCACCAACTCCCAGAGTTCACTCAGACTCACGTCCATCGAGTCAGTGATGCCATCCAGCCATCTTATCCTCTGTCATCCCCTTCTCCTCCTGCCCTCAATCCCTCCCAGCATCAGAGTCTTTTCCAATGAGTCAACTCTTCACATGAGGTGGCCAAAGTACTGGAGTTTCAGCTTTAGTATCATTCCTTCCAAAGAAATCCCAGGGCTGATCTCCTTCAGAATGGACTGGTTGGATCTCCTTGCAGTCCCAGGGACTCTCAAGAGTCTTCTTCAACACCACAGTTCAAAAGCATCAATTCTTCGGCACTCAGTTTTCTTCACAGTCCAACTCTCACATCCATACATGACCACTGGAAAAACCATAGCCTTCACTAGACGGACTTTTGTTGGCAAAGTAATGTCTCTGCTTTTCAATATGCTATCTAGGTTGGTCATAACTTTCCTTCCAAAGAGTAAGCGTCTTTTAATTTCATGGCTGCAGTCACCATCTGCAGTGATTTTGGAGCCCAGAAAAATAAAGTCTGACACTGTTTCCACTGTTTCCCCATCTATTTCCCATGAAGTGATGGGACCAGATGCCATGATCTTCATTTTCTGAATGTTGAGCTTTAAGCCAATTTTTTCACTCTCTTCTTTCACTTTCATCAAGAGGCTTTTTAGTTCCTCTTCACTTTCTGCCATAAGGGTGGTGTCATCTGCATATCTAGAGGTAGTTATATTGGTCCCATTTTATAGGACAGATAATAAAACTTCAGGGAGTTTAAGACACCTACCTAAATTTTTTCAACAGATATCAAGGCTTGAGTCCAGGTTGTCTGGATTCCAAAGAATGAATATCTTCTGTGAATCTTGTTGTTCCTGTTGTTTAAACATTAAAAAAAAATTATACAAATTTCCATTCACAGTTAGTATAAAATATCGCACATATTCCTTGTTATGTATAATACATCCTTGAGCTTCTTTTACATCCAATAGGTTGTGCCTCCCATTCCCTGTTGATGTTTCTGTTGTTTCCGAGACTGCGCCTAAGAAAACATGGGTCAGCTCAGGTTAGGGTAGCTTCCCTCCCCATGCCAAAAACCCTCACATTTTCGTACAGATGAAATTGCTTTATCGGGATAGTACAGTACTAAAATAGTCACAATGGCTGACCTTGCACTTTTTTGAAACCAAGTGGCAGAACTATTTTCTTCTTCCCAGTGAGTGGTCTCCTTGAGTGCTACAAGCCTCCCATTTCCCTGTGATGAAGGACAAGGGCAAGGCACTTTTCTGATAGCCAAAGAAAACTTTTATCCTCCAACCACAAATTGGTAAGCCACTCATTATATCGATTCAAGGCAACTCTGTAGGCTTTCTTTCTGCAGATTCTTCAAACATTTTTTCCCAAATGAAAGGCATAAAGCATTTTTTTACCAACATAGTGCTCCTTGATAGATAAGAGGCAGCATCAGATATGTTTTGTGGAAATAAAGAATTCAGGCTTTTTTTTTGGGAAAGAAACGAGAAAGAGAAAATTGTCTGCACCTTACATGACGTTAATTGATTAAGGTAGTCATAGTAACAAGAAGCATCCTAGAACAATCAATAGAAGATTAAGTGGATGTGACTTGTTGACGTAAGATATCTGCCTGGGAGGCCAATTAAAACATGAAATATTTGGAAATACCTGGAACAGCTGAAATTGAATTTATAATGAAGTGGTATGCTTTTAATATTTTTTGGTTGCTATTGCTCTGTTTTAATTTTTTCTTATAAAATATTATAGTTGTTAAAACTCTTGGGTAATGAAAGACTCACTCTCTTGTGAATCCTTAATCTCTCATTTGTGATTTTTAAAAAACATATCCTGACTCTGTTGTTTGTTGCCTTTTTGGATGCATTTATCTGCTATTTCCCCTTAGCTCTGTCCTGCTGAGTCTCTGTGCTTTTGCTTTCACAATTTCACAGGAATCCCCAAACTCCATCTGCTAAACAGTACATAATGTAGTCAGGACGTGGCTTGCTGGCAAGGGGTTTGGCTCTAACAAGGAATTGAATAGCTCTTTGAATTGCTACATAAGACTCAGATGTAGGGCTGTCACAAAGTGCCTAAATCAGTGCCAAATTTTGTAAGAACCCTTAATAAATGGGACTTGTGAAAGAATAAAGAATATGTAATCAATTCACAGCACTTAGTGCTGGCCCTTTCTTTTGACTCAAGGGTCCAGTGTTACTAACAGCCACCAATCTGCTAGCTCTGAGAGCTCTGGTCATTCATGTAGAAGGCTGAAAGTGCTGCCACTACAAATTCTGGCTCTAACTGTTTGGAAGCCCAGTCCTACCTAGGGGATCTTGCCAATAGCAGGGGCCATGCAAATGACTTGAAATATCCCTATCCAAGGCCAGCGGGTGAAGAGCTCCATTAACTTCAGTCTTGCATTGGATTATTTAGTCTTCCCCGATCTTACCCACAATTCCCGCTAGCTTTGAAATTGTACGTGTGTATGTGTTTGTGTGTGTGTCTGTATGTAGGACGGTTATGAGAGAATATTAAAAAGGAAGTCAGTGAGATCTTGAGTAAATTAGGCTTTCATAATAAAACAAAAGGCCTCTGCTTTGCAACTGTTTTTTGCAATGGTTGTTAACCTGCCAATAGTTTTCATGCTTATTAACTTTGGACAATAGCAGAAACCTCTTGCATGCAAGCTACCTTGTAAATTTAAGGCAGCGTGATGGTGCATTGATGGGAGAGGTCTGAAACAATAGCTATCTTTTTGAAAATGAACACACGGCCTCATGAACTGTATTCATTCAGACAGCCTGGAGGTGGGAGCGTTTATTTCCACATTTTGTATGCACAGGCAGAACCATATTGAGAAACAGTGACAAGGGCAGTGTATAAAAAAAGTGACATTTTGTGCATCACATGCTTCGCTGTCTGAGCTAAGTGTGCTTCCTTTCAGTTGTTTCTTAACCTAAAACCAAATAAGTGAAAACTCTAAAGTTACTTTATTTCATGGTGTGATAATGTGGTTTCGTTGAGAGGTTTAGTCCCCAGAAGTAGAATGTTGAAATCTTTTTAAAAGCTGACCATAGGCTTGTAAAAGCTATATATAATATTTAGTTCAGCAAGGAGGCTAAGGATTATATAATCTTTGCTAACAGGCTAAGTTAATTCTATGTACCTATATACACATACATCACATTTATGTGCCTATATACGTGTATATCTGCATATATATCACAATTTTTTCCTTGCATTAAAACTGCTGTTTTTTTATATTAGCAGTTAAATCTATTTAAAATGTCTAGTTATAGGAAGTAGCTGTCAACCTTGACAAAAGAAGAGATGATTACTCTAAATTTACTTAACATACACTTACTGAATTGAAGTAGAGAATATCAATAAGTATCAATAAAATTTAATACCTCTACACTTTCAGCCACTGAAAAGGAGACTAGTTACCATTGTGTTTCAAATAGTCAAATAATTTAAGCAATAAAAGGGAAGGAAGCAAATAATCTTTCTGTTTGAGTCATTGAAATAATGATAAATGGATAGAAAGTAATTATCTAGAAAGAAAAACTGAACAAGTCGTATGAGTTATTCTGCATTTCATTTTATTGGCTGTGTTTAGACAAGTCTTTAACTGGAGAACAAAGAAGATGAGTAACTGCAAGTTCTTTCTTATTCTTTTTATTAGCAATGTAAATGTATCTTGATATATTCTTCTCTCCCAGTAGAACTACATTTTTTTTTCACTCTCTTCAAAGCAAAGTGGCAAAATGTGAATGTTCATGTATCTTCAAAAAAATAGTTTAGCTGCAACCTTAAAAAAGAAAGAAATCCTGCCATTTGCAACAATATGGATGAACCTTGAGAACATCATGCTAAGTGAAGTAAACCAGGTACAGAAAGACAAGGACTACATGATCTCATTTATATGTGGGATCTAAAAAGTCAAATTCATAGTTAACAGGGAGGAGAATGGTGGTTACCAAGGGCTAGGAGGTGGGGTAGAGAAGGCAATGGCACCCCACTCCAGTACTCTTGCCTGGAAAATCCCATGGACGGAGGAGCCTGGTAGGCTGCAGTCCGTGGGGTTGCTAAGAGTTGGACACAACTGAGCGACTTCACTTTCACTTTCCACTTTCATGCGTTGGAGAAGGAAATGGCAGCCCACTCCAGTGTTCTTGCCTGGAGAATCCCAGGGACGGGGGACCCTGGTGAGCTGCCGTCTATGGGGTCGCACAGAGTCGGACACGACTGAAGCGGCTTAGCAGCAGCAGCAGGAGGTGGGGGGAATAGGAAGATACTGGTCAAAGGTACAACATTTCAGTTATAAGATAAATAAATCCCAGAGGCCTAATGGTAGCATGGTGACTATAATTAATAATAAAGTGTTGTATACTTGAAATTTGCTAAGAGAGTAGATCTCAAATGTTTTTTATCACACATACATAAAGAAAGGTTATTATGTGAGGTGACTGATTTGTTAGCCTGTTTGTGGAATACCACATCATGCTGTGTGCTTTAAATATATTCAATTTTTGTCAATCATCTTAGTAAAACCGAAAAGAAAATTGGTTTAAGACCCATGTGCCATCAGATTTCCCATGGATGTTAATAAAATTGACATGCTTATCTCTCAAATGCTTAGTCATTTCCCCTTCATAAATGTAACCTCCTGGATTCTAAATCAAAACCTTTAAAAATCACAAATTAAGGTGTCATTTTTGTTTTCTTAGGTTTTAAAATTCTAGTACCATGTTGCCAGAATTTGGGAGGTGAGCAGTTCTTCTGTTCCATCCATGAATAGCAGTCTTGTTATATTCTCAAGATTGATCTGGAAATTAAAATACTCTTTTATTCTTCACATCAGAGCTTCCCTGAGAGCTCAGTTGGTAAAGAATCTGCCTGCAATGCAAGAGACCCGAGTTTGATTCCTAGGTTGGGAAGATCCCCTGGAGAAGGGATAGGCTACCCACTCCAGTATTCTTGGGCTTCCCTTGTGGCTCAGCTGGTAAAGAATCTGCCCACAATGTGGGAGACCTGGGCTTGATCCCTGGGTTAGGAAGATCCCCTGGGGAAGGAAAAGGCTACCCACTCCAGTATTCTGGCCTGGAGAATGCCATGGGCTGTACAGTCCTTGGGATCTCAAAGAGTTGGACATGACTGAGTGACTTTCATTTTATTCTTCATTATAACCATTCTGAGGATTTGTTTTTAATGGTCTTAATTTTCTTCAGTTTCTGCAATTGGAGAAGTCATAATAAACTCATAAGAGGAATGTGTCCTTGTGTTTATCCTGGGCTAATATTTCATGCACAGTGAGTTATAGTGTGTTTTTATGACTTCAAGTCAACTGCAAGGCTTCAATCATTGGAATTTTAAGATGTGGGTGACTGTGAGGTAATTACAAAAGATAGTAATAGCTGCTGTAACACACAAACATGTGTGCATTGGCTTAGCCATCTCATGGTGAAGTCAAATAGAGTCTTTGATCCATGTATGTTGCTTTCCCTACTGAGTCAGTAACCCATGTTCCTTCCACCTTGTTACCCTGCTGTTTTCTATGTGTGGTTTCTCAGGTCACTTTGTTCCATTTCATTACATTTCCCTATAAGGTGAAAAAGCATGGAGAAACACATATGATAACATTTCTATGGGCCAAAGCTGAAAACAGTGTACATTGCTTTATTTGAATTCTATTGGCTAGAAAACCTGGTCAAGTTGACATGCATAACTCGAAAGGAGGTGAAGAAATGTAGCTTGAGATCCTCCTAGGAAGAGGGGTGGTGGACACCTCGTTGCAAGGCTGGTTCCCTAAAATGGCTTTGATGACTCTTCTGTCAGCTCTTTATAGCATGTTTGCTTATGTCCTCTGAAAGGAAGAGGTGATAGTTAGTGTTTCAAGAAAGTTTAATTCCAACATTCAAGCTCAAAGGAGTAAATGCAGTTTTCCTACAATTCATGCACTTATTGGAATCTGTGTACCCAGCTAGTTTTGCCTAGGTAGGGGTGCTGGCAATTTCTATGCACCTGTATCACTTAGCTGTATCCCTGTTACAAAGGTAGAACAGGTGTGATTCAATCAGTTCAGTGCCCCTAAGATCCTGATTTTAAAAGGAGAAAAAAGGCACATCATTCCTCTAGGGTCTCAAGACTGCATGTAAGATGACTATAGTGATACTTTTGTTTTACCTTGGAAGTTAGGAAGCCTCTGAATTGGGGATTTGATTTTCATAAAGTGAGAACATGATTTTTTAAATAACTTGAGATTACTTTGAGAAACTCCGTGAAAAGACTATTAGCTGTTGAAACACTGAGAAGATTTCACTATAAAGTCTTATTATATAGACTGAAAGACTAAAATCAGTGTCAGACTTTAAGATGTAGAGTCCACCAACTTTTACCATTTTGTCAATATCTATTAAATGCCTTAAAAACCAGTTGAAGTTTTACTTATTGTTGAGTCATCTAGTCAAAACATGCAAAAACGTCAATATAATTTTAGCACATAAATTAACAAAGTAAAATTATATTATCAGTACTTAGTTTTTGAATTGTATTGTATTAATATAAGGAATCCACTTTCCTCTTGAATGTATTCTAGTAGCTCTTTATTTCCTGTTATGATTTTTTTCCCTCTTGTTTATTAAGTCTATATTAAGCTATCATTCTAGAAAATTTGAGAATTTCACTCGTGTTCTATTCGCTGCTTTTTAGATTTCCTTTCCTCAAGTCCTTAAATTCTTAGTTCTTCCTTTTTTTTTTCCTCCCGTAAGAGTACAGGGGAGGTAAAGTTGCAGAACACATGCATTCTCTAAAGTGTTTTTATTTTCACATTGGTTGATAGTTTTGTCTAGACATAGAAGTATAGACTCAAAATAATTTCCCTCAGTACTTTGAAATCATTATTTTATTGTTGTTAAGCATCCATTATTTCTGACAAGAAGCCTGGATTCAGACTTTTTTTTTTTTTTTTTTTTTGTAGCTCTGTGTATTTTGTCTGTAAAGATTTCAGGATCTTTTTTCATCTTTGGCATTTACAAGAATGCGTCTGGGAGCAGATCTTTTTATGTGTCTACCAGACCTTAATGAATCCTTCACTTTAAAAAAGAAACATTTTTGTGATTCTTTCCTTTCAATTTTTCTCTGATCCCTTTCTGGTATTCCTATTGTATGGACACTGTATCTGTGAACTTAATCCTCCGTGAACCATAATGTTTCTGGATCACATGTTTTTAAATTAAAGTATCTCATTTTTATTTTGAAATTGATTTAGATTCACATGCAGTTATAAGAAACAGTACAGAGAAGTCTCATATATGTTCTCCTCAGTGGTACCGTCTTGAAAAAATATTGTGTAATGTCACAACCAGGATATTAACATCCATCTAACAGGGATGAGAGTCTTGGCTACCCACTCTGTCTTCTCTTACATGACACTGATTGGGGCTGGGATACTTCATCACAGCTTGGTGAGGGTGCTCTCATCCTTTGCTTGTGTGGGTGGGGGTGAGGTCACATTTTTTTTGTCTCCTATAGTGTTTGGCTGGAGTAGACTAGTTATCGCCTAAAACTTTTATGCATTGCTACGAGGCAACTTTCCCTGTCTTCTGTCCAGTGACAGTAAACTTTAGTTAGGGCTTTTTTTGGTCTGTGTCCATTGTAGTTTCCAGTGGCCAATTTCCTGAACTATAAATCTGGGATAAAACCCACTGCAGTATTGTTGCCTGGAAAATCCTGTGGACAGAGGATGCTGGAGGGCGGGCTACAGCCCACAGGGTCACAAAGAGTTGGACACAACTGAATGACTAACACTACTCCTACTATATGAAGCAAATTCAAACCCAGGGAATTTGCTAGCATTTTCTTCTTTGGATCCCAAAGTCTCCAGCTGGTCTGCCTCCTTCTCTACACCATTTATAGTCCTCTTATATTTGTTTGGATAGCAAGGAGATCCAATCAGTCCATCCTAAAGGAAATCAGTCCTGAATATTCATTGGAAGGACTGATGTTGAAGCTGAAGCTCCTGTACTTTGGCCACCTGATGCGAAGAACTGACTCATTTGAAAAGACCCTGGTGCTGGGAAAGACTGAAGGTGGGAGGAGAAGGGGATGACAGAGGATGAGATGTTTGGATGGCATCACCGACTCAGTGGACGTGAGTTTGAGTGAACTCCAGGAGTTGGTGATGGACAGGGAAGCCTGGCGTGCTGCAGTTCATAGGGTTGCAAAGAGTCGGACACGACTGAGCGACTGAACTGAACTATGTTTATCTTATGTATAGTGCTCAGGCTTTTTAGTTATACTTAATGAGAAGAATAGGGAAAAAAATAATTACTTCATCTTTCTTGAAGTGGAAGCTATAAACATGTATTTTTCACCTTTCAAAATTTAATCCAATATCTGATTTAATAAAGTTACTTTGCCTTATTTAGTTTTTGATACTGTTGTAAATTTATTATAGTTTGTAATATTTAGTGTCATTTAAGTTTGTGGGGGAAGGTGAGGAAATTGTGCTTATTCAGTCTGCCTTATTGACGTGGAAGCTCCTTGACTCCTTAAAACCAACCATTTTTAGTTTATGGTCATGAGATGATAGAAATGAAGGTCATGAGCCATCATTTTTATCCGTAGACAAGGATCTAAGGGATAGATTATTATTATTTTATGTAGTTATAGCTTGTATTATTATTATTATGTTCTTTAAATTTTTGGAATGAAATATGGAGTAAGTTTATTTCCCCTCCCCCCAAAATTCCAAGAGATATACTCACAATTCTTTGCCAATCATTATAGAACTAAGACTCTAAAGCTTAGAAAGCCAGATTTATTTGCAACTAAGACTCTAAAACTTAGAAAACCAGGCTTATTTGCAAGTAAGAAGTAATTTGGAGCTTCCTTGTAGCTCAGATGGTAAAGCATCTGCCTGCAATGCAGGAGACGTGGGTCAGGAAGATCCCCTGGAGAAAGAAATGGCAGTCCACTCCAGTATGCTTGCCTGGAGAATCCCATGGACAGAGTAGCCTGGCAGGCTGCAGTCCATGGGGTCACAAAGAGTTGGACATGACTGAGCAACTAACCAACACAACAAAGAAGTAATTCAGGCTGATAGGCAGTTTTATCACTTGGCTTTAAAAGAAGGCCTCAAGGAAATGCTACCAGTCAACCTATTATCTCTCCTAAAGTGGCTAAGAAAAGAACACTCTGCCCCACATAGGACAGTGCTGGGTTACTACAGAACTGGTAGGCAAGCTACACTAGTGATATTTGAGGCTTGCTGCCTCAGTAGGAAGTAGATAATCAGCATCAGAGTGGGTTACTACTATATGCTAAACTTAGAGATGTAATTTAGTCAGTGAAAGGAGAGTAAAAGCACTCTGCTGTAAATCACAACAGGCTGTTTTCTAGCTTCGTAAGTATTTGGATCTGGAACCTGCATTAACTCGAAGAAGAACTCATGTGACTTCAGGGCTGCATAGTGTTGGTTGCTCAGTTGTGTCAGACTGTCAACGATCCCGTGGACTATAGCCCACCAGGGTCCTCTGTCCATGGAATTCTCCAGGCAAAATACTGGAGTGGGTTGCCATTCTCTTCTCGAGGGGATCTTCCTGACCCAGGAATCAAACCCTGGGTTTTGATTCCTGCATTGCTGGCAGATTCTTTACCATCTGAGCCTCCAGGAAAGCCTATGCTGCTGCTGCTGCTGTTAAGTCACTTCAGTCATGTCTGACTCTGTACGACCCCATAGATGGCAGCCCACCAGGCTCCCCTGTCCCTGGGAGTCTCCAGGCAAGAACACTGGAGTGGGTTGCCATTTCCTTCTCCAATGCATGAAAGTGAAAGTGAAGTCATTCAGTCGTGTCCGACTCTTAGCAACCCCATGGACTGCAGCCCACCAGGCTCCTCTGTCCATGGGATTTTCCAGGCAAGAGTACTGGAGTGGGGTGCCATTGCCTTCTGTGCCAGGAAAGCCCATAGAAACCCTCAAAGGAGGCTTAGGCTGAATTGAGCAGCACCACGGAGAGCTCCTTGAGTTCCAATGCTGTGGTTTATCTTTTCCACTTTGCAGTTGTTTTTCTCTGGCCATCACTGCCTCTAAAGGGCTTCCCTGGTGGCTCAGATAGTAAAGAATCTTCCTGCCGATACAGGGGGACCTGGGTTTGATCCCTGGTTCAGGAATATTCTCTGGAGAAGGAAATGGCAATCCACTCCAGTATTCTTGCCTGGAGAATTCCATGGACAGGGGAACCTGACAGGCTACAGTCCATGGGGTTGCAAAAAGTTGGACATGACTGAGTGACTAACACACACACACACACACACACACACACACACACACACACAGACACACACAGTCTCTAAAGTAAGCCTTCTACCTCTTGGAATATGTCCCAGTCCTCACAGAAGTAGAGATTTCCTTCATTATTCCTTAGTCTCATTCCTTAGTTTCAATGATTCAGTGTTTGAGTCACAGCTACATTTTTCATGTGGTCCAAGGTTTTGCTTTTAAGTCTTCTTTTCCATTATTATTTGGCTCCTATCTTTTTGGGATTGTTTACTGGAAACTCATGTATTGGCATTGGAATAAGAGCTATCTCCTCTCTTTGCTTTATTCTTGAAATCTTCCCATAAATTATTTATATTCTAATTTTAAAAACACAAAAGACTTTCCAAAGTTGGATATAGGGTAAGAGAAATGACACAGTGATTTGTGTTTCGTCATAAGGCCATGTAAGGAAGAAAGAGATTGTCTTCTTTCACCCAAGAAAATTGCTAGGAAAGTGGTGGTTTGATTATATGCTTTCTTCATAAAGAGTCATTTGGACAAAAATTATATAGGATATAGTTGAAAATAAAATTGTCTCTCTTCCTGACAAGTGCTAGAATAGGAAGCTTTAGAATCAAGTATTCTTGGGTTTAAATCTTGCCTGGTCACATCCAGATTTCAACTTTAGAAGGACTGCTTAATTGATCCTAGGCTTTGTTATCACATATAAAATTGGAATTAATACTTTGCATCTGGTGTTATTGTGAGAATTAAATAAGGTAACATATATGAAAGAGAATGGCATGATATCTAGTTAGAGAAGTCACTTAGTTACTGTCAGTCCTGCCCACGCACTTTTCCCCTACTCTGTACCAGAGAAGATAGTTTAAGTAAACTATGTAATAAGATGATTACATCTTTAGAACAAAATATGGTTGTTCTGTAATGTAATTAGTCTAATTTGGCAGATCATAACAAAATTCACCAACTAAAGTTAGGTGGGAAGAAACTCTTCCCCCACCTGGATATTCAGCAAATGATCCATCTTTTAAGAAATTAAGTGGATAATTTTCTCTTAGAAATTTATAGTCCCTGCCTTTGTTCTTCTAAGTTGTAACATAATGGGTGCGTGCTGCGTGCTGAGTCACTTCAGTCATGTCCATTTCTATGCTACCCTATGGACTGCAGCCTGCCAGGCTCCTTCTGTCCATGGGATTCTCCAGGCAAGAATACTGGAGTGCGTTGCCATGGTCAAACTTTAGAATAGGTCAAAGATCCTCCAGGGGATCTTCCTGACCCAGGGATCGAACCTGTGTCTTTTAACATCTACCTGCATTGGCAGGTAGGCTCTTTGCCACAAGTGCCACCTGGGATGCTCAGATAATGGATAAATGTGATTATAATAAGTGTAATAAATATTGTGTTTTATAACATGTGGAACTCATCGGTTTGTTTTTAGGATGTAAGACAGGATATTTCCCTCTTGGAAATATCACAAATATTTTCTGTTGAAATAATTAAGAGATTTGTATTTACATGATTATTATACATATCTCTCCTCACTTAACTAGATGAAGAGTTCCTCAACGATAAGAACAACATTTAGTTCAGCTAAATAATTCACCAACTGTCCGACAAGGAGGATTATGTCTCTGGTTCTGGGTGGACTAAGGCGTGTTAAGACCCGCATTCCTTAAAACTTTCCACCTGTGGTGAAATAGGATGGGATACTCTTGGAAGAGCATATACTGGAGAGTGCAGTAGCTAGGACATTTGAGAGCTTTGGGGAAATTACTAATCAAAAGGACTGTGGTAAAGCAAGCTGGTACATTAGAGAAAGTCAGTGAAAGGATTCTCTGAGCAATGGGGATGACTGGATTCAGAAATACTACTGGGCAGTTGATGGCGTTTACACAACAGAAGTCTGTTGGGTGCAATTTTTATAATGAGGAGCAAGGTTGGAATGACAATCCTAAGGGCCTGGCTCTTAGGGAGCTATCAGTTCAGTTCAGTTCAGTTTCTCAGTTATGTCTGACTCTTTGTGCCCCATGGACTGCAGCATGCCAGGCTTCTCTGTCCATCACCAGCTCCTGGAGCTTGCTCAGACTCCTGTCCAAGGAGTTGGTGATGCCATTCAACCATCTCATCCAACCATAGGGAGCTACGGATATGGTTATTAAACATGGTGTTCCTATAGGAAAGAAAGATGGGAAGACAATAAGTTTTGCTTAAAATATTCAACCAAAGAATAGAGAGAGAGAGAAGGAATGAAGGCAGCTATCTGAATATAAAGTTAGAATAACATGCCTAGTTTCCTGACCTGAGGCAGTTTTCAAACTCAGAATCCATGTGCTAAGGGAGAATATAGATCCTCATGAAGAAGGACTCTGCAACCCTAAGTTATTTCTATGATGGATGATCTTTCAACTATGAGGAGTAATGGTTACAAAGAATTTATGGTAATATGGGCAGGGGGGTTATTAATAATCTTAGGTGTGCATGATAGAAACAAATGTAAAATAGGATCACGTTTACATTAATAATATGTTAAAGAGAAGAAGATGCTTTGGAACCTAAGCAATGATTATATGGGAGTGCTAAGACTGTGGTGAAATTTTTTTTTCCCCTACTTTCTGCATTTTATACATTTTATCATTAGGAGCATTGCATTTTTATCATAAAGCATTTTATTTCAAGCAGTCATCATATACAGTAAAAAATAAAGGAAATTAACAAGTAAGTATACAATGTGCTATGTTTAAAAGATTAGCTTCTGTTTTAAAGTGATATTGATATAGTCTGATGAGAAAATTAATAGAATCAGGCAGCTGCAGCTGCTCATCTTAAGAAAAGTATGCAGTGCTAACACATATAACTGTGATGGGTCACATTTGGGGAGCACAAAGGAAATTTACAACAAGACCTAAGAAAACAGTCAGTGAAAATGTAAATATGCTTTGGAGTTAAAGATCAGACATGCTTAAAAAAGCAAGTTTTATGAAGCTACCAGACTTATATATATTATGCTAATATATCTGTATGTACTAAAGAGTTTTTGGTAGGAGAAAAGGAAGTGGAATTGTTAAATAGCCATTAATAAGCCCTATTTAAAAGCACTTTAAGCAAATCTGAATATGATAACCATGGATGAGTTAAATAAAAGACAAAAAGTAGACATAAATTACACCTTATAAAGACAATCATGGGACTTCCCTTGTGGCCCAGTGATAAAGACCACCTTCCAGTGCAAGGGTGGGCTGCAGATTTGATCCCTGGTGGTCAGGGAGCTAGGATTCCACATGACTCTCAGCCAAAATGCCAAACATAAAACAGAAGCAGTGTTGCAACAAATTCAACAAAGGCTTAAAAAGATAAAGACAATCATGCTTTTAAACAGTACATCTTATTTCTTCTGTCAGTCATATCCTTATATTATTACAGTTAATTCTATTAGTGGCAAAATAAAATTTGCAGACAGAAGTTGTTTAATTGATCAGAAGAAAGAGTTGATGTGTGTGGACTAAAGTGCTAGAAATGTTTTATGGAAGAGTTGAAGATTGAACATATCTTCAAAGACAAGAGTTGGTATGTAGACATAGGGAGGGAAACAGCAGAGCTAAGTATAGAGGTGAAAATTCATACATTGCATTTTGGATGTGTAATAAGTCTAGGCAGTCTGATGTGATGAGTTGTTGTAAGGTAGGCAAGAAAGATATGCTGAAGAAATCTGATAGGGTAAGGTCAAAATGGGATACATTTTAAATTTAAACTGTATTTTATGATCACTGGAGAATCAATGAGTATTTTCAGTCAAAGAATAAATCTTGGAAAACGGCCAATGGAAAAATTAATGTGACATAATTCTTTTGTTCATGATTTCAACCCACAAGTATCTATTGAGTGGGACTAGTTTTAAAGAAAGAACTTGGAAAAGTGGGAATTTAGGAGACTTTTATAGCATCCCAGCCCAGAGATGCTGAAAACATGCATTTGTGCCGGCCAGCTGATATGAAGAAGAAGGAGAGGGTACTTTTGGTCTGTTTTCTTTCTCATTCACATTTTTGTTCCTATCCTCCTTTAAATCTTTGTTACCTCCTCTCACCTTTGTTCTCTCTGAAGATAAAACAGTGGCCCTGCCTCCAAGTGTACCCTGTCCAGTTCCTCCTCATCATGGATGTGGAAACCACAGTTGTGTTTCTAAAACGTGATCTGGTCACCAGACCCTCTGCCCCACCTCATGTCTTTGCTCACTTTGGTCTCTTTGCACAGACAGGAAGTAAGGGTTCTGGCATGCTCCCTGGACCCAGAGCTTGTCAGGCTTACCTCAAATGAAACAAACCAGAGGTTTTGGGAAGGCAAGAGTTTGGCACCTAAATTAGAATGCCATTTAAAGATACTCTTAAAATATTAAATTACTTGTTACTCGTGGAAAAGCCTTATGTGGAAAAGATTTTCTTGAGAAGGTTTATACTTTTATTTGCTCAAAATATGATGATAAATTATATTTATGATATTGAAGAACCCCACATTTATAAGGAAGTGCATTCTGTTTTATAAGACTTTTTAATGGATTGATTTTCTCCTAAAATCTGGTCAAATGTTGGTAAATTATAAACATACTTTAAATGTGTAACATTTACATATTCATGAGTGGATTCTTCTTTTCCCAGTAGACTTTCTGGACTAGTAACTAAGTACATGTGAATGGAAAGCCAATTATTAAAATATCAGCATCCTAGTGTGATCTTTCTTGTCTAGTAGCTATGCTATGTCTTGGCATTTTATGATTCTGTATTGGGCTCTTGAGCATTTTATATAGATCTAAATTAGTTTCAGGTGGTGCCTGACACAGGCACACATTCTATGTTGAATGCTACCATGAAAAGCTTAGCGTAGATGTGGCTAGAATCTTAGCATTTGAAGGAAACACAGACGTTACACAGACGATCATATGTAATAACTACTTCTGTGATAATATTAAGAGATGATTCTACAGCTTCTGTTTATACGCATTCTGAGCCTGCTAGCACAGCACCTCAAAAGGAGTACTTTTCATCTTTAAGAGTGGCAACAAAGCCCTTTCTTCAGCTAAAATCTGCCTCTGGGTATTGCACCCACGGGTCCTTAGACCAACTCACGAAGATAGTATCAATGCTACTACACTTAGTAGGGTGGCCCTTTACGTAACAATACTTCAGAATCATAGAGTGTCTGTTCCCTGGGACATTTGAAGCTCTCTGGTATTTTCTATTTTATGGTTTTCTTCTCCAGTTACCTGTGGCCTGTTCCTCCATCCTTTTCTCTCATGACAGAGTTTCTAAGTAGTGTATCCTTCTAGTTGCCTTCTTCTAAATTCAAAACATTTTTTTCACTGTATCTCCAAATAAAAAAAAATTACTCCACAAATGTTTAGATCAGTGTGCAAATATTGCCCATCATGAGTAAAAGATATTATTAAATAGCCAAATGTGATGTTAACTTAAAATTGTAAATACTCTGTAAAAGTGCAAATAACATAGAGAGGAGAAAGAGCAGTTACATTTTACTTAAGGAACCATTAAGAAAAAAGATATTCTTAGAAGGCCCTGCAAAGATTTTGAGAGAAGGGAAATGCATCATTAAAAGCATTATAGGCTGAGGAGCAGCTGGGGGGAAAAATAGAGATGAAAATGTACATAATGTACATAATGGGTATTAGAAAGTAGATTAATTTAATTGTATCTTAGCATTCATGAAAAAGTAAAGTAGGAAATAAGGTTGCAAAAGTTAATTGACTCCTAATAGTAAAAGGTCATAAATGCTACACTAGAGTTTGAATGTTTTTTCTGTGGGTGATCAGTCAAGTGTTTGAATTGACAGGAAAAAAAATGTATTTTAATAGAAAAATCTAGCGGGCCTGTCATAAAGGATGGATTAAACAGAGACAAACATTGTAATATTTGCAGCATGCTGTTGGTTAACTTAAGCAGATCATCAACCCTGCTTGTAGTAAACACTGATCATGGAATTCAAAGGTAGCAAGGAACTTGTGTATGAAAACACATATTGATGAGGCAGTTTTTGCTAAAAGCACCATGAGAATAGTTCTCATACGTCATCTTACATGGAGAATGCTGTTGGACCTGAAGAAGCATCACCCTCCTTAGTGAAATGCTCATAACCTCTGCACACGGGACCTTTACCGAGCCACACAGAGAGCCGAGTCAAAGCCCTGTGCCAGCTCTGCAGCCCTGACTGGAAAAAGACAGGAAGTTAAGAGTTTATCACCGTTACACTGTTGCCTTTTGCTATCCTAACATCTCGTTTTATGTCATTTTTTTCCTTGCTTCTTTGAAATAGGCTTTTAAATAGGCTGTTAATAAAAGTGTGTAAATTTAGGTCTTTTCTTGTTCAGTTCTATCTGTGCTTGATCTTTGATCTCATCTCTTGTCTTATGGGGCTATTATAAGAGACAGATAAGAGACTGGATTCTTGAAATCTTGGTGTCAAGTTTAATCTGCAGTGGAGTCCTAGGTATCCAAAATCCTTATCTCCTGTTCTGTTTAAATGTTCTCAGGGCTATGGGAGTGAGCAGCAGGAATGAGTCATGTTGAAATCAAGCTTTATGCCACTTAAAACTGTATTCTGTTCAGACTCATATATGACTGCTTGGAGAATGGCTCACTCTCTGCTGGCTAAGCGTAAAGGTCAGCCCTATCTTCAGTAACATTTTCTTTAAATCTGCTTCCCTTTGTCTTTTTCTTATATCTCCAAACTGGACTTGCTGTCCAGGTAATGTTGGGGTGGAACCAAGGTGTGCAGATCCCAATGAGAGCATGTACTTTCTTTTTTACACTAAAACTTGCTCTGCCAAACTACATGGAGTAAATCTTAGGGCTTTAACTGCTAATTTGTTTCTACGCATTAGGGCAGGTTTGAAATACTTCTGTAAGGAGAATCAATCCTGCCTGAAAGGTTTCATTCAATTCATCACAGAATAGAGGAAGGATGAATTTATGTTGTGTTAGTCTCTCTTAGGCCACCTCTAAAAGCTGCTTGTTTTCACACAAGCAAATGCTAATCCTAATTCCATCTCACATATCTGTTCAC
Organism: Bos mutus; assembly: GCF_027580195.1. Lineage (NCBI taxonomy): Eukaryota > Metazoa > Chordata > Mammalia > Artiodactyla > Bovidae > Bos > Bos mutus. The sequence goes on along the minus strand of NC_091625.1, from coordinate 28,380,649 downwards.
CAATCTGATGAACTTTTAAGTGAATGTTTCCTGAAGATTGTCAGGAATTACATCCCCAAATTCTGCTGCTAAAACACCCAGGTATATATCTGTAGTCCACAAGTACTTACATATATCTTACTGCATTATCATTTTTGTGAATCTTGGTCTTATTTTTCTTCTTTCTATATTTAATTTTTATTTGAAAATATTATTTGCTGTTTAGTTACTAAGCTGTGTCTGACTCTTTTTGTGACCCCATGGACTGTATGTAGCCCACCAGGCTCCTCTGTCCATGGGATTCTCCAGGCAAGGATACTGGAGTGGATTGCCATTTCCTTTTCCAGGAGATCTTCCTGACCTAGGGATCTGCATCTCTTATGTCTCCTGCATTGGCAGGCAGACTCCTTACTGCTACAGCCACCTGGGAATCCCCCAAAATATTATATCAAGATATCTACTTCTTCATAAAAAATATAAGAGCTTATAATTAAAAGACTTTTTCCCGGTGTTTACTGCCAGTATCTTATAGTCATCTTTTCATACTTACTCATGAAATTTTTTTTATTCTTTTAAAAAGCATTTTTCTTTTAGCCCAGACCCTCTCTCTTCTAATTTGTCTAATAGCTTTCTAGTTTTGATTCATGACTATCATGTTGGGTTGTTCTTCAGTGAATTTCTGGTTTAAATCTATTGTTTCTTATTAAAATATCTATTTCCTTCATGTTTTCATGCCTGTATTGCCTCTGCTTAATTCATTAGACTTTCGTACCCTTCTCCTATTCTAAAAATGCTTTGAAATGGTTTATGTGATCATGTTTTTTTCCTCCACTCCTCTCACTATTCATGGTTTCATTTCCTCAAAAATATTTCCTTCTCATCATTTTAATGAAGTCTCAGGAGTAAGGAAAACACATATACATGCTCTGTCTTTTTAAATCAGAAAATACTCATCTACTTTCATATAATTTTATGTATCACTATAAGCCACCAAAATGCTCTCTGATAAAGCATAGAATATAAAATTTTATTTCAACTAAATGGCAAAATCTATGAGTGGCAGGGATGGTTTCTTACCATCACTAAGGGAATGGCAAAAAAAAAAAAAAAAAAATGAGGCTTAACAAAAGTTCCTTGAAAGAATATGTATGTCATCAATAAAATGAGAAGTTCTTTTTTGCCTAAACTAACAAAATTATGAAGGTGGGTGTTGACTGTAGTTTGACTGAAGCAGTGCCACTATTACGGGCGTATTTTCTTAGTATGATACTTAACTCAAATATTCAAATTTTTGTCTCTTTCTCACTTACTAACTAATAGACAAAATTTTAAGAGTGGATTAAGAAGTAGACTTGAAACTATGGTAGAGTCCATGCTTATCTTAACTACAGCTTCATTAGAAATTTAGTCCTTTAAAATCTTTAAACTTTCTGTGCCTCAGTTTTTTCGGTTATAAAATTAAGATCATGTAACAAGAGACGTATCCAAGAGGCTATGGGTATTCTGTATATCATAATCACCAAAAGTTTATTTGTTGTCTGTTGCTTTGTCTATGTCAGAGATTTTTTTTTAAATTATTTCTTAGTTGTATATTTTTTCCTAGTAATTTTTTTCAATCTTTAGATATGCATTTTTTAATTCAGATTGGAGATTTTGGGGTTTCTTTTTTTCATACTGGCATATTAATCTTTTTTTTGTGTGTTGTGCCTAACAGAAACATTTCGAACTAACACTATTTGGCCCATGAAATTGAAAGGTATAAAATGGCAAGTTAATTTTCAGCTGTTTCTAGGGATGGAATTGTTTCTTCAAAAATCAATTTTTATTTATATTTCAGAGAACTACATAAAGTTATATTTGCAAAATAATTTAAACTTACATCCTTAGAAGAAGTAGATTTTTTTGTGTGTGTCAAATTTATACAGCCACAGTAACATTATATATAAATATTAGAATGTTGAACTGGTATAGGGTAAACACATAGAAAAATAGAGCAGAGCACCTAGAAATAGACTTACAAAATTATCCTTGGATCTTTTGCAGAAATTTTGTATTTCTATTCAGTAGAGAAAGTATAGCCTTTTCAACAGATGATGTAGGAAGTAACTGGACATCCATAGGCAAAAAATGAATCCCAATTTAAGCTTCAAACTTTATGCAAAAATTAGCTTAAAATGGATTATGGAATTAAATGTAAATGACAGAACTGTAACTTCTAAAAAACTGAAGAAAATCTTTAGGACCTAAGAACAGGCAAAGCTTTTTTAGACTTGATATTGAAAACACAATCTATAAAAGAAAAAATAAATTGAACCTCATCAAAATGAATGTTTACTTTGTGAAACACTGTTTAAAGGGTGAAAAGACAAGCCACAAACTGAGAGAAAATATTTGCAAACCACATATTGAAAAAAGGAACTTTTGTCCAGGAAACAACTCTTAAGAAGTTAACATTTTCAAAAAAGCTCCAGTAATAAAATGAGCAAAATAAATGAGCAGATATTTCACTGAGAAGGATATATAGTTGACAAATAAGGATGAGAAAAGATGTTCAATATTTGGCATTTTATGCCTTTAGGAAAAGGCAATTAAAACTACAATGAGGACTTTCCTGGTGGCCCAGTGGTAAAGAATCTGCCTGCCTTTGCAGGGGACATGGGTTCAACCCCTTGCGCCACAGTTACTGAGCCCACGTTCTGCAGTGACTGAAGCCCAAACCTCTTAGAGCCCATGCTCAGCAAAAGAGAAGCCACCACAGTAAGAAGAAGCCTCCCCTCACTGCAACTAGAGAAAAGCCTGCTTGCAGCAATGAAGATGTAGCACAGACAATAAATAAAATTGAAAAAAAAAAAAAAAAAACAAGCACAATGAGATATCACTATATACTTACCAGAATTGCTAAATAGTGAAAATACTAAATGATGGTAAAGATCCAGAGAAACTGGATCTCTCATACCTTCCTTGTGGTGATCTGAAAACAATTCGTAGTTTCCTATAAAACTAAACATGCAGCCATGTGACCCAGCAGTTTCACCCTGGAGCGTTTATAGCAGATAAATGAAAACTTAGGTTCACACAAAACCCTACACACAGATGCTCTTGACATAATAGCCCCAAGCTGGAAACAGCCCAAATATCCTTAAATGAGTGAATGTTGGTATATCCATACCATGGCATGTGTGTGTATTAGTCACTCTGTCGTGTCTGACTCTTTGTAACCTCATGGACTATAGCTTGCCAGACTCCTCTGTCCGTGGAGTTCTCCAGGCAAGAATACTGGAGTGGGTTGCCATTTCCTTCTCCAGGGGATCAAACCTGGATCTCCTGCATTGCAGGCAGATTCTTTATCACCTGAGCTACCAGGGAAGCCACTGCCACTGCTGCTAAGTCGCTTCAGTCGTGTCCAACTCTGTGCGACCCCATAGATGGCAGCCCACAGGCTCCCCCGTCCCTGGGATTCTCCAGGCAAGAACACTGGAGTGGGTTGCCATTTCCTTCTTCAGGGGATCTTCCTGATCCAGGGATCAAACCTGGATCTCCTGCATTGCAGGCAGATTCTTTACCACCTGAGCTACCAGGGAAGCAACTACTTAGTAATAAAATGAGGAAAAAGCGACTATTGATACACAAAGTTTTCAAGTATATCAAGGACATTATGTAAATGAGAAAAGCGTCTCAAAAGGTTTTATTGTTTGTTTCTACTTATATATATAACTCTCAAAATAACAAATTATAGTGATGGAGTACAGATCAGTGGCTACCAGAGGTGTGGGATTGGCGTCAGATAGATTGGATGTGACTTTGAAGAGGTAGCGGGTTGCGAGCCCTGTGGTGACAGATGATTTCTGAATCTTGAATGTGCTGAGCTACACAGATGATCCAAACTGCATAGAAGTTACACATGTGCACACTCACCAGTGAGTGCTTGTCAAGCTGATGGCATCTGAATAGGCTCTGTGGATTCAGTTGCTGAGTTGCTGAACTCAGTTCATTCAGTTGTTCAGTTGCTGAGTCATGTCTGACTCTTGGCAACCCCAAGGACTGCAGCACGCCAGGCTTCCTTGTCCTTCACTATCTCCCAGAGTTTGCTCAAACTCATGTCCTTTGAGTCAGTGATGCCATCCAACCGTCTCATTCTCTGTGGATTGTACCAATATCAATTTCTTAATTTTGATGGTTTATTCTAGTAAAATAGTATCCCATTGGAAGAGACTGGGGGAATGGTACAGAGGCTCTTCCTTTCAGTTTTTCGGCTTCCTGCAAGTCTATAATTAAAAATTTAAAATTCAGTGAGTGAATAGATAGATACAAGTACCTTCCAATTGGTTAAAAAAGTGAAAATATTATAGCCTGGATCTCACCATCAGCATCATGGTATACTTAAAACAAATACTTGTTGAATGAGACAAACACTTTATTATCACTTTTGAAGAACACCATAGAATAACATTCAGGAAAACATTTTTTATTTTGCGTCATTAAAAGAAGTAGATTTTTTGCTGTTTTGTTTTTGATCAGATCTGTATGACAGAGACTATTAGAGAAATAAAAGCAGTACATTTTAATGTAAATCTACCCTTGTGATAATATTTACTTGTAAAGGAATTTTTGATGCCTTTTCCTAAAGGATTCCCTGCTGGCTCAGATGGTAAAGTGTCTGCCCGCAATGTGGGACCCTGGTTTGATCCCTGGGACGGGAAGATCCCCTGGAGAAGGAAATGGCAACTGACTCCAGTGTTCTTGCCTGGAGAATCCCAGGGACAGGGGAGCCTGTGGGATGGAGGAGCCTGGTGGGCTACAGTCCATGGAGTCACAAAGAGTTGGACAAAAGTAATACTAAAAGTGTTTATCTCATTCAACAAGTATTTGTTTTAAGTATACCATGACGCTGATGGTGAGATTCAGGCTATAATATTTTCACTTTTTTCACCAATTGGAAGGTACTTGTATCTATCTATTCACTCATTGATTTTTAATATTTACTTGTAAAGGAATTTTTGATGTCTTTTCCTAAAGTTGGGGGTTATTTTTTTAGAGTTAATAGAACTTTATATGGAATTCTCTATCAAATATGTACATATATACATACATGAACACAGATAAGACCCATGTTGAAGGGATGGTAGGAAAAAAAAAGGAACGCAATCAAGACCTGATCCAATGACAAACTATATGAATGTGACAGAGAGAGTGTTGAAGTTAGAGAAAAGGTGTAGCTCCTGGTGTTTTGTCTCCAAAATCTCTGGAATTTACCTAAATTGTAAGTTACAGTTGAGCCATGGACTATTATAAAGGTTAGAAAGTGTTAGTTGCTCCATTGTGTCTGACTCTTTGCGACCCCACGGACTGCAGCCCGATAGGCTCCTCTGTCCGTGGAATTCTCCAGACAAGAATACTGGAGGGTAGTCATTCCCTTCTCCTGGGGATCTTTCCAACCCAGGGACTAAACTCAGGTCTCCTATATTGCAGGCAGATTCTTTACTATCTGAACCACCAAGAAAGCCCAAAAGATTAGAGTGTGAGTTTTAAAAAATTACACAAATTGAAATATCAGCCTAAAATGTTGCATACTTCAATTTTTAAAATGACATGCTCCAGTCAGATTTACACCTTATATAAAATGGATATCTACCAGCTTTATTACTAGTTCAGAAGTGTTGTGTTCACTTAGATTTCAAGGTCAGGTAAAGGGGTGTAATTTCTTCTGTTCATGAATTGCAAGGAACAGGTGAAGGTTAGGAGCTTTTTAAACACATACATCCATGCATTCAGCAATCGTTGGAAATAACATTTCTTTATTCAGGAAATCTGTGCTTTCTTGAGGGTTTTATGCAACTTTATGTGGCTGGGCTGGAATTTTATTTTATTTTTTATGTATATGCCATGATTGAAATTATGGGAAGAGGATGTGTGGTTGCCTGAATATGAATTCTTGGACAAATAGAGATGTTTGCATATCTTTCTCATGCACATTGGCAGGCCAAAAACTAATATGAACTCTCCAATACCACTGTAAGATTCAACAGTGAAAGGAGCCCTTCAGTGTGTAGGAATACTATGAGGGGGCAGTAAGTTCCAATTAGTGACATCTCCTCTCCAGAGAAGTGTACCATGGTGCAAGATCTTTTTGAATACGACTTCCCAAACAGATTTATTTGTAAGAGGACTTTGCAGCAATATGAAGGCAAACTTCCAGGGAATAACTCTGGATAATTATTACTGCCAATAAAATCACAGCGGGTAAGGTAAAGGAAGAGTAATCCTACATAGGCCATGTGAATTTCCTGGTGATCTAATTAGCATCTTCTCAAATTAACCAAATCGATAAGTACCTTTGATTTTTGTAATAAACACTAGGAAAGCATGGTCAAATCTTTGAGAAATGAAGTTAGAATTTCTTTTTTTTAGATGTACATTCATTATGTGTTTTCAGATTTGGAGAGGGAGTGATCAACCCAAGCCATATCCTTGCTTCCTTCCTGTTGTAAAACTCCCAGGTAAAAAAAAAGTAAATAGTCCCAGGTTGGCTAAACTGAAGCATCATCCTCCTTACCCTTGGCCTTGCAGAAGACACTCAGAGACCAAAGAGGAGTTCCTCATTAGCAGTGTTGGGTGAAGGGACTCTCTCCACCCTGAGCCTCGGCCATGCTGTTCTTCATGTGTACTTCTATGAAGGACACGTGCCTGAACATCTTTAGACCCTCTCAAGCTATCTTTATAATCCACTGCTTCACTATCCATATGGACCCCACACGGTCTTGGAAGGAGTTGGTAGAGCTAAAAATGTTCTGGCGAATGATTGGAAAACATCACTTTGGCTTCAGTGACCTCTTCTCTCCAACTCCTTACTCAAGCCGGCAACTCACGTGATATTGGTCAAGAACTTCAGTTAGGGAGACAACTGTGTATTATTACCATTAAAAATATACGAGGGCTTGTAGCCTTTTAAAACGTTTTTCAGGGTATTCACGAGTCTCCAGTTTTTGCTCCGTTTCTGCTTTTCTGTGTCTCTGCTCCAGTCTGAGCTATCCAAACTTGAGGATAGCTCCACATGGCCTTCTGCCAGTTGAAATTCGACATATCACACTTCCCTTCAAATATAATCCTTTCCCTCTTTCAGTTTCTAGTACAAGTAGTGGTCTTTCAACTAAGCAAGATTAAAATGTACCAGCCTGCTTTCAGCCATTCTCTGGTATGCTTCCTCTGCATCTAGTCATTTCAGTTATATAATGTCTGTCTGCCCCGTGTTTCTGTGAGTGTGCCTTGTTTTCCTTTTATTGGTAGCACCTTCCTATGACTTGAATTTGGTTTTTTTACTGGCACAGTCCTAATAGCCTTGACCTCATGCCTCCTTCTGCCTTTCTCCCTACTTGAAATCAAGTAAAGGGGGATGTTTTTCAAGTCTTCATTAAGTGAACTGGGTAGGTCAAACCATAAAATCACTACACCCAGGACTCTCATTCCACCCTTATCTCCGTTAGTTCCTTTGGGCCCATCCCATTGCTAACCCTTACCGTCTTGAACTCTCTGCCTGGTGATGGGAGGACCTGATGGATGGATGTCTGTGTCTTAAAAAACAAAACAAAACTGACACTTGTTTTCTATTTTCAACCTGAGACAGAACGTCTCTACGTCAAAGTGGTTGCACTAAAGCGTAAATATTAAAATGTCAAATTTCCATAGCAAACTACACAGCCCTGCTAGATAAGTGTTCCCACAGCAGGACTGAAACATGCCACTCTTCTCCGAAGGCCCAATGCGAGATACACACAAACTCTGCTGTGAGACAGCTTGGACAGTTCGGGTGGACGGCAAAACTGGCTTCTCACTTGTGCTGCCAATACTTCTTCACACTTGGCTTCAGCTGCAGATAAACAGTCCTGGCGTCTGTATCCTGAAGGGCCCAGTCTCCTCTCTGGCCCCACTGCTCCTCTCTGAGAAGCCCTCTTCCCCTGGCTCTGTTGCCTCATTCACAGAGACCGGATTCTCATGGACATTCTAAGATTTACTGCAGATACTGCCTCTTTGGGAAATTCTTTCTTCATCATTCCAGTTTCTGTTCAACCTATCATTCTTTCTCTCCTTTAAACCTGATAACATCTTGTGGACATTATCTTCCCTTATTTTACATTACTTGTTCCCTTTACCAGAATATATATTTCTTCAAAATAAGGACTCTGCTTCATTCGTATTCCCCTGATGTTTCCTAGGCTTGAGCAGTTTTCAGTAAATATTTGTTAGAATTAATCAATGCTTAGTTCTATATTGTCTTTGTGTTGATTTTTTAATAATATTTCTCTAAGAGTGTGTGTGTGTGTGTGTGCACGCATGTATGTGTGTAGTATGTGGTCATTTCAGAACATTTGAAAGATATAAAATATACAAAGAATAAAATAAAAGCCATCTATTCTATTACACAGGGTTAACCAGGCCAATATTTGATGTATATTTCCAAGTCTTTTATATTCTTTGTTAAATTAAAATTTTTCCTGATTTATTACCTAATATTATATTTTGATTGTTTTCTGTCATTAAAAATTCTTTGAAAATGCCTTTTCAATGGCTCTTTAGTATTATATATTACAAATACATCATTCATTTATTCACTCTTTTGTTAAATAAATTTAAATTGATTCCAGTGTTTTCCTCATTACAAAATATGTACAAAACATTCTTGTACAAAAATTTTTGCTCCAATTAATGATAATTTCTTGGAATTTATTTCCAGAAGTGGTATTAGGAGAAATAAATTACATGCTTTGAGATACTGGGGGAGAATGTTTCACCAGTTTCTGTTTCCTTGGCAGACTATGACAGGTCCTGTCTTGCCAAACCCTTACAGCGTTGAATTTCACCATCACAAACAATCTTGGCGAGTTTCACCTGCCGGAGTCGGCAGGAGTGACCTGAAATATTCACTTAAGGACTTCTGCCTAATTCTTTTTATAATTTGCTCTTCTCAGTTCCTCTGGCTGAAGTTTTGCTGCTTCATTCCCCTTTGGCAATTATGAATATAAGAACGTCAGCACTTCTGAATGTGTGTTACTAAAGTAGTTTAAAAGTCAAGTGGGAGACCTGATTCGTTATTGGTCTGCTGCTGCTGCTGCTGCTGCTGCTGCTAAGTCGCTTCAGTCATGTCCGACTCTGTGCGACCCCATAGACGGCAGCCCACCAGGCTCCCCCATCCCTGGGATTCTCCAGGCAAGAACACTGGAGTGGGTTGCCATTTCCTTCTCCAATGCATGAAAGTGAAAAGTGAAAGTGAAGTCACTCAGTCATGTTCGACTCTTAGCGACCCTATGGGCTGCAGCCCACAAGGCTCCTCCATCCATGGGATTTTTCCAGGCAAGAGCACTGAAGTGGGGTGCCATTGCCTTCTCCGATTGGTCTTCTGGCTAGGGGTAAAAGTAAAGCTGTCTTGCTACAGCTAGCATATAGATTGAAGCCACAAGACTCATGACACAGATCACAGAAAATTGCCATATATTCTCTTTTAATTAGAAATGGTGCGATTGTTTCTTACCTTTGCTTTGCATTGTTTTAATAGACGAACCTAGCATTTTCCGCGGCGGTAGTTTTTACCTTGGGCTCCCTCCTGCTGTTACATCTGATTGAAATTGGTGCTTCATGAATGGTGAAGAGGTGTGAGAATGGCTTTGTGTCCTGTCCCCCAGGCTCTCTTGCCCCCATCCCCCTGCATGTACCAGGCACACACCAGCAGTGACTAATTCAAATAAGCTGTGTGTCTTTGTGTTAAGGCTCTGTGACTGTGATTTGTTTCACAGACCTTCTCTGACAGCAAAAGTAGCTGGGGAAAATACCAACTGCTCACAAAAAAGAGATCTTCTTGCTCATTCAGTTATGTGATGACTAAACATGTTACAAATTCATTTTCAGTGTTGGTTTTACGTTAAGAAATATTTTTAGCTAGGTAGAGTTCTTTCGAGGAGGAATATTTTATATAATATCCCACTTTATGTTACCTATATTTTACTGTGCTCAAGACTCAGACATGTACAAAGTTGATGTTACTATGTCATCAGTGTAATTTCAGAGTTTTATCTAGGGGCAGTGATTTAGCCACACTAATAGACCAACATTGTGTTCCAGAGTTCTTCACAGGGTGGGAAGGGATGTATTTGAAGCAAAGTTTTATTTTGATTTTTTTGTCATTTTTTCTTTCTTTTGTATTTATTATCTTTTATATTGGAAGGTAATTGCTTTACAATGTTGTGTTGGTTTCTGCTGTACAACAACGAGAATCACTCATAATTATACATCGCCTCTCTCTTGAGCCTCCCTCCCCCCTCCCAGCCCACCCCTCTAAGTCATCACAGAGTGCAGTAGCATCAGGTGATCAACTGTAGGCACAAGAAAACAATAATAAAATAATGATTTGCCTGGAATTAGAATATACCTGAGATTTTGAGAAAAATTAGTTCTCGCTCACAAATGTCAGAGACCCTGATCACAAAGTTATAAGATACTCTCATGGGTGTTCTCTCCATAATAATCCCCTCTGGTCTTTTTAATATTAATAATTCTGATTGTGTGGCTGGGGAGGAAGGGACAAGGATACTTTTGCTGATGGAGACACATTTACCTAATAGGTAAGTGGATTTATCCCTGGAACCGGAAAGTCAAGAGTATTATGGATTACTTTAATACATGTGCTTGAAGCATAACAAGGATAGGAAAAAAATGGAATAACACTTGTGTTTTTTCCTGTGGAATTAGTGTATAACCATGATTTACAAGCAGTGATTTACTGATGAGAGAAGAGATAAAGTTCTCTAAAGTTCTTCATAGATTTAAGAAAGCCAACTAAAGTGTATTTAAAATTCTTAAAACAAAATTAAAAATTGGGAAGTGGTGATCTGTATTAAGATTACAACAATGATAAGAACATCACAAAAGTCTCATATTCATGTGAACAGGTGATAATCATGTACCATCTTGGGTGAGGAAAGGATCGCTCCTTCCCTTTCTCTAGGTCTATAGCTTCGTGAGCTGGAGCAGCCCGTGGCCACCACTGGCTTCAGGGTGACCCAGAGATGTTCCTTCTAGTCCTTTGGAGTGGAAGTTGGAAGACTCTCTCAGTGCAAACAGAGTAATGCAGTCAGATACCTCTGCCTTCAAAATGTTGGTGTGAGACCTGCTCTCCCTACAGCACATGTCCACTCATAGTTTAAAGGACATGATAATTTAATCCCTAAGAATCCTGTGGCCATTTTCCTAGTTATTTGCATTGAGAAGATACAGCCCTCCAGTGATCCCTCTAAGCTTTCTTTTATGTTTCCCAGAAAGGAGAATATCAGGCAACATCATTGCACTTGGATATCATTTCTAATTAACTTAAAAAAAGAAAACACCCTCAGACAAAACTGAAAAAGAACAAAGCTAGCACGTCTCTATAATGGGAACTGAATTTTATGAAAGGAGAGTGACAAGGCAAAAGATAGATTTATTAGGAGTTATAGTGTCATAAAGTCTTGTTTAGCCAAATATTGATGCATATAGAATGAAGGAAAGTGGAATTTTTTTAAACAGAAATGTCAGAAATGATATGCATTTGCCCTTGGGTACAGCACATCCTATTGATCACCCTTAAGAGAAATACATGTTGATACACTTGTGTTCATGATAGACACTTTAAACAATAGCTGACCTGTGCCAGAGGTCTTAAAACAGATACTCTGAAGTATGTAAATGAAAATCTAAGAACATCAATTTACAAATCAAAAAATTTAACATTCTACTTATATAAAATTTAATTTTATATTTTTTAAATATAGAAACTTCTATTTTAACACATATTTGGATTTAAGAGTTTAACCTTTAGAAGGGCAAAGTCATTTCAAATTATTTTCATATCTCAAAAATGTTTAACTCTAAAAGAATGCCACATATTAATGGGAAATTAACGTACCCTATTCATCACTCTTTTAAATGATCCATCATGGTTAATCCATGTTTCTTAAAATACTTATTAAAATTAAGGCACTGTTTTCTGAGGAATCATAAAAATTTAAATCTGTAATTTACATGCATTTTGTTTCAGAGATTGCTCATCAAATAAAAAGCTTTGCTAAGTGCTTATTTCGAAATGCAATGTGATCTATCTTTGAAGGCTGACTTGTTTCCTGTAACAGGAATTTACTAATTTTTTCAACCATTCACTTTTTTCCCCCCCTTTTTTCTCTGATGACAAACTCTAAATGTTATATAAACTGATTCTAGAAAGTGTTAATCATTATTGTTTCCCTACAAATCAGAGCAATTGCTTTTTTGGGGGTAAAATTTTGTTTCTTAACAATTCTTTGCCTCCAACTAATTCTTTTATTGTATGCCTACCTAGGTCGCTTGAGGTTTTAATGGACAGTTAGAAATTAAGAGGATGGAGATGAAGCAGCCTTCTGCACATGTGCAATTTCAATGTAAACTCTTATCTCTGTACCAGGGTCAAAGTCCTTCATTTTCAATATGTTATTTGCATTTATTTACGTATGGCTTATTACCAGTTATGAGACAGGCACAGAAAAAGACATCCCAATTAGCTGATAATTAAATACTTCCCTGTGTGTCTTCTCACAGTTTGGCAGAAGGCACTAGTTCGAATGTTTTGGTAAAAATTCTTGTTTCCCTTGTGGACACAATTGAATGACTTACCTGGATCTGTCTGTCCACCATTGATGACACTAAACATACAGGATCACAACTGATTTTCAGTTCCAGACACTGCTCCGGATGCTAGTGTTAGGGAATGGGAGCTAGGCTTTGGAACTAGAACAAACATTTCATTCAGGAATCTAACCTCCTTGAAGATGGTTATGACATGTAGTCAGATAGCTAATACAACATTCTAGAAGATGGATATGAGGTAGTAAGACACTATTTTACCATCTAGAAAGGATATCCTCAATGTACATACTTAGGAAGACATGGTATGGTTAGCATGGCAAAGCAATCTTCAGAAGTTTGAACGTATCTGAAGGAAATTAATGTTGACTGTTGACTAAAAAATATCGTCACAACCTGAAAGAGTTTTTTTTTTTTTTGGTGGGAATGTTTGGTGGGAATGTGTAGCTCTGAGAAAACTGCTCTAAGAAGGAAGGAAGGGAAGTCAGGCTATATACAAGTTTGCAACAAAGGGAACAGGCAATCTGAACATCAAAGATCAGGTGTCCAGTTAAGGAATTTAACATTCTTTGTATGGGAAGATGCAAGCCTCTGGGCTCCTTGAATTCAGTCCTTTCATGTGAACCTCAGCTGTCTGGGGCCCATCCTCTTTCCTTGTTCTTGTTGCTTCTTGAATTCCCCAGCTCCTCAGCAGTTACTGTGGGGGTGACAGCATCTGTTGGATCACAGTTTGGGGAGCCCGCATTCACTTTTGGAGGCCAGAAATTGCTGATGGCTGTGACATTTCTTGTTTGTTGATATGGCAGGAAATATTTTCATTTCACATGATCCTACCTGAGGAATGTGCACGTGTGCTTGGTCCTCAGTCATGTCCGACTCTGCGATCCCATGAACTGAAGCCCACCGAGCTCCTCTGTCCATGGGATTTTCCAGGCAAGTGCACTGGAATGGGTTGCCATTTCCTTCTCAGGATCTTCCCGACCCAGGAATCGAACTCGTGTCTCTTATGTCTCTTGCATTGGCAGACAGATTCTTTACCACTGAGCCACCTGGGAAGCCCACCTAAGGAACCAGTAGTATCAGTTGCTATAATAATCACCTTCTACTTTCTATATCTGCTCATACTTTTAGAGGGAGTGATGTTACATATGTTGAATACATACATGCCATTATTAAAAAAAAAACCTATTATCATAATTCCTGACTATTAGATAGAGTTTCATGCCATCTATATAAAGTTTAACTGAAAAAAAAAATGGAAGTATATCCCAAGATGCTTAGAGTATTGCTTTTGTCTCTGGTTGGTAAAATTATGAGTGACTTTTTAAAAATTATACTTATTTTGTGTTAAAAATTTCTGCAACAAGCATGTTTTATATTTATACTAAAAGCATCATAAGAGAATAGTATTTTATTTTTTATTCTAATGTAACTTTAGGGATAGAGTTATGGAATTAAAGATCTAATTTCTAGGTGCTGGTGCATTATCACTAAATGCATTTTGCCATAGCACATACAGTAGCTGAAACTAAGTGCTATACAAAAGTGCAAGAAAAGATGAAAAGAAAAACATTTTAAGAAGCTGAATAGATTTAATTCTGAATGGGTGAACTACAAGTTGAATTTTTGCCTATATTCACATGGAGGACAATTCTTAACACAGTTGAAAAGTTTAGGAATCCTGGACAGTGTGGTTTAGGAATTCTAACTAGTCTTACTTGTGAAACAAGACCAAAGTTGTGGATTTAATAATAGAAAGTTCATTTTCCTCACATTTATGATGTCAGACTTTACACCAGAAATTATATTGATTTATGCTCTTAAATCTGACAGTTTATTCATAGTAGTAGTAATCTTATTACACAATTTTTATATTTCATCAAGATTGGTTAAAAATCAAACTAATATGCTAATAGATTCTCCAGCTTTTTTCTTGAATGGCTAGATATTTGGAGCAAACATATTTTTTTGCTAGAAATATGGGAATAATCAGTTATGTATATTTGATAGATACAAATATGTTTGTCATTGTGTTGTTGTTTAGTCATTAAGTCATGTCTGACTCTTTTGCAACCACACGAACTGCCAGGCTCCTCTGTCCATGAGATTCCCCAGGCAAGAATACTGAAGTGGGTTGCTATTTCCTTCTCCAGGGGATCTTCCCTCCTAGGGATCAAACTCGTATCTCCTGCTTGGCAGGCAGATTCTTTACCACTGAGCCACCTGGGTGGCCCCATAAATATGTTAACTCCTCCATATATTGACTTTGGCCAATGGTGCCAAAGTCTATAGTGTCTATAGTTTTTCTGTGCCAATGAGGAGATGGTCAAGGCTGTGCTTTAACTGAGCTTGTTTTGCAGTTGTTTGTCAAGGCAGTCACCTCTTAAAGAAACTCACATACTACAGGATAGAAGTACTTCCAAATCCATCTTCTCCCAAAGAATGATATTTATTTAAGTTTATGGTCGACAAAGGATGAGATGATTGGATGGCATCACTGACTCAATGGACATAGTTTGAACAAGCTCCAGGAGTTGGTGATAGACAGGGAAGCCTGGTGTGCTGCAGTTCATGGGGTCACAAAGAGTTGGACATGACTGAGCGACTGAACTGAACTGAATGGTCTACAGAGGCTTGGAGAGATGCTGAATTCCACTAGAGCTTTAGTGGGTCACATTTGCATTTAACTGAAGAATTTATTCAAGAGTTTGTGCATTAAGCCCAAATGTTCTGCTCAAGGGAAAATGAATGGAAGCAGGGGAATTGGCAAAAGCTCTTGGAGGATAGAAGTTCTATTAACTTTCTTCAGCCCTTTTTGGCCCTTCTCTCATTAATTGCAAAGCATTTCTTGTTTCATTGTCTCCAGTGAACAGCAATGTGCCCAGCAGAGCCAGTGATTAGCATATTGTATTTTCTTGATATTTTTATTACTGTTTTGTACTCTGTAGTGTTGGAGGAGGGAATGACAACCCATTCCAGTATTCTTGTCTGGAGAACCCCATGGACAGAGGAGCCTGGTGTGCTACAGTCCATAGGGTCGCAAAGAGTAGGACACAACTGAAGCAACTTAGCGCCCATGCATGCACTTTGTAGTTTTATTTAAGGCCAAGCAACTGCCCGGTAAGCCATATTGTAAAATTTCCTCCATGGTCATTTCCACTTGTGTAAAGGGAGGGTTCATTGTTAACTTGGTAGCTTAGTACCAAGGAGGTGTGCTGAATGAGTAACACCAATGGTTAGCTGTAGCAATCCTATTAAATGTTGTTCCCATTTTGCAGATCAAGAAATTGTAGCTCAGAGAATATGGCTTACCTAGACAGCATATTAAAAAGCAGAGACATTACTTTGCCAACAAAGGTCCATCTAGTCAAGGCTATGGTTTTTCCAGTGGTCATATATGGATGTGAGAATTGGCCTATAAAGAAAGCTGAGTGCCGAAGAATTGATGCTTTTGAACTGTGGTGTTGGAGAAGACTCTTGAGAGCCCCTTGGACTGCAAGGAGATCCAACCAGTCCATTCTAAAGGAGATCAGTCCTGGGTATCCATTGGAAGGACTGATGTTGAAGCTGAAACTCCAATACTTTGGCCACCTGATGTGAAGAGCTGACTCATTTGAAAAGACCCTGATTCTGGAAAGGATTGAAGGCAGGAGGAAAAGGGGACGACAAAGGATGAGATGGTTGGATGGCATCACCAACTCAATGGACATGGGTTTGGGTGGACTCCGGGAGTTGGTGATGGACAGGGAGGCCTGGCGTGCTGTGGTTCATGGGGTTGCAAAGAGTAGGACACGACTGAGCAACTAAACTGAACTGAACTGAAATAATAAATATCAAGATCTATTTCATTTAATAAATATTCATCTAGCTTTGCTCTGGGACACACACATATATATACACACATTTTCAAAACACTAGGAGTATAAAGGTGAATCAAGCACAGTCTGGATCAACATTCAGTGCACAAAACAGAAATCTCTGGATAGTTCAAGTTGATTTAAATGCAGAGAGTGAGTGCCTAAAACCTCATTGGAAGAGCAGGAGGAATGAGAATTAGGGGTAACTGTGACTAATCTCTTGTTTTGAGGTCACAACCCTGCAGATGAGATTCAGAGGTCAATAAACAAATGTCTTTACCTTCTTACTGACTGATGTCCCAGCAGACTTTTACCTGCCAAAGTGACAACTACCAAGTGGAAGATCTCGTCCAGATACTGCTGTAAACAATTGCTCCTCTAGAGCTTGCTTTTGTTGGTATTTAGTCACTATGTCATGTGCAGCTCTTTTGTGGCTCCGTGTACTTTAGGCTCCTCTATCCATAGAATTTCCCAGGCAAGAATACTAAAGTGGGTTGCCATTTCCTTCTCCAGGGGATCTTCCGACCCAGGGATCAAACCTGCACCTCCTGCACTGGCACAGATTCTCTACCCCTGAGCCCTTGGGGAAGCCTGGTGCTTGTTTAGCAGCTGTCGTTGCACAGGAAGGTGACTGCTGCCTCCTTTTAGTCCTTTAAATCTCACTCAAGTAGATGTCATATAGATCTCTCCTGTTAAGAACCCTCGTGGTAAGATTCCTGTGGTTTAGCCTTCCATGCCCTGCTCTCTTAGTTGGGCATGAAGTGGGTGGAAATGGATGCCAGGCCCAGCACCAACAGATCATATGGAACACTTTGAGTGCAGAGGTTTCTGCACTCAAAGAGCTCACAGTTTAGTAGTGAAAGCAGATAAATTAAGAGACAATTTTAGTATCTCATGGTAGGTAGAGTGATGGACTCCAGCACTGTGATGGTAGAGGTAGGCTTTTATGGGAGAGTGGAGAAAGACATGGCAACCCACTCCAGTGTTCTTGCCTGGAGAATCCCAGGGACGGGGGAACTGGTGGGCTGCTGTCTATGGGGTCGAATAGAGTCGGACACGACTGAAGGGACTTAGCAGCAGCAGCAGCAGCAGCAGCAGCAGGATGAGGCTACCAGGGGCTCAGATGGTAAAGAATCTGCCTGCAAAGCAGGAGACCTGGGTTCAATCCCTGGGTCAGGAATATTCCCTGGAGAAGGAAATGGCAACCCACTCCAGTATTCTTGCCTGGAGAATCCCGTGGATGGAGGAGCCTGGCAGGCTACAGTCAATGGGATCGCAAAGAGTCGACATGACTGAGCGACTTCACTTTCACTTTACTTTCTTTCACTGGGATGAGAAGTGAGGAAAAGGATCAATAAAGCTTCCTGGAGAAGATGTTGCCTGAGCTGATTCTTAAGGGTTCAGTATGAGCAGATTATTTTAAAAAGGGGGGAAAAAAGGAATAGAATCAACAAATAATAAACAGCACATGAGTATGAACAGACATGAAGGGGATGGAGGGAAGTGACATGATACTAAGCAGAGAAATGGGGATAGTGGTTTCAGGTTTTCCTGGGATCACATTGGCATCATATGGAAGGTGAATATGAAAATATGAAGCTGCACAGCATTGGGTATAAATATTTCAGGACTTGGGGTGTGGTAAGAAGTGAAGGAATCAGACTTCTGGTTTTCAGTTTCACATATAAAAAGCTTGGAAGTTGCTACTCTGTCCTAACAAGGAAAAAATGGAGCAGATTGAAAAGTCAACGACTATTCTTAGATTTTTAAAGATGATACAAGGATACAGGGCAATCCCCTACCTCCAAGACTGGAGAAACAGGTGAATACAGGCAGTCTTGGCTTAGTGGGGCAGAAACTCTCGATCAGAAACCAGCATGGAAACCAGTGCTGGAGATGGACAGCCTGAATTATAATTGACAAATTGCTGGAGGCTCATTGTACAAAATTCTGAGAGTGAAAAACTCCAGTGAGGGTGCAGGTGTAGGGGTCCATCCATACTTTGGTGAGATTTACCTCCAGAATCTTGACCCAAGTTCTCTCAGTAAGTATTTGAGAAAAATCCCCTTGTGTTTGCTTTGGGGGTGGGGAAAAGGAGCCATTTTTAAATATGCCAGAGCACTGTTCTGGTCATCAAGGCTTGCTCTCAGGAGAACACACGATCTTTGCACTTAAAGAGCTCACAGTTTGTAAATTAAGAGACAATTTTAGTATCTCCTGGTAGGTGCAGGTAACCAGAACCCAAGTGGCTGGGTTATTAGAATATATTCTTAGAATATAACTGACCTATGTGGAGAAGGAAATGACAACTCACTCTCGTATTTTTGCCTGGAGAATTCCATGGACAGAGGAGCCTGGCAGGCTACTGTCCATGGGGTCACAAGAGTCGGACACGACTTAGCAACTAAACTACCACAACTGACCTAAGGAAAGAAAATTCCCAATTTTAGTCCCCACATGGGAGAAGAGAAATACCCAACTCTGGGTACTTTAGCCATGTTGTTCTACCTAAGAGGGGAGAAAAAAATTATAAAACAAAAAACAACCCTTGGGAGTGCACAGTCCAGAGACAGGATCATTAAAAGCACGAGAGCTAGTCTGCTGCACTATAGAATGCTTCACCCTGCCCCACATCTTACCATTATACTACTGAAGGCTTTTTACAATAGTTCTTTATACCTAGTAGGTCATGCCTGGCTGTCATGAAAACATTATAATGCATAGCTGAAAAAAGGTAGAAAGCACAATTGGAAGAGACAGAGTAATCATCAGAATGATACATGGCAGGGGTGCTGGAATTATTAAACTGGGAATTTAAGCAACTATGAGGAATATGCTAAGGGCTTAAATAGATAAGCTGGAAAGCAGGTTTAATAGATAAACTGGAAAGCAGTTTAATAGATAAACTGGGCAGTGTAAGTCAAGAGGTGGAAAGTCTAAAAAAGAACGAAGAAAGAAATGCTAGAGATCAAACACTGTGACAAAAATGAGGAAGGTCTTTGATAGACTTTTTAGTAGACTGGACACAGCTAAGCAAGAATCTCTGAGCTTGAGGTTATATCAATAGAAACCTCAAAAACCAAAATGCAAAGAGAACAAAGGGAAAAAAGCAGAACAGAATGTCCAAGGACTGCAGGGCAACTACAAAAGACGTATCATACGTATAATGGTAACACCACAAGCAGGAGAGAAAGAGAGAGGAAGTGAGTGGTGTCACAGTGAGGAAAGGAAGGAATCAAGTGTTATGTCCTCGTTGTGGACCTGGATGCCCGAGAGGACACAGGCGGTATTAAGTTAGAATTTTAACCTGAGTCTACTTGATTTCAAAGTCAGTGCTTTTCTTTCTCTTTTACACCATCTTAACTGTGACCAAATTATTCTGTATTTAAAGATGTGTCTAATGGCATCATTTGTAAGTTATGTGCTTACGTGTGCATATTCCTTTTTCACAATAGAAGAAGCATGACCTTCAAATGATTCTCAAAGTTGAAAAATCTCTGAGCTAAGACTTTTGGTTAAATAAATCGATAACTGTTGTTCATTCAGTTTTGTTCTAGAGATCAAAATGCTCACTCGGGAGTATATTTTAAAAGTGTACCAAGTAGTTCTGCTTTAGGCAGTGCTATAGGTTAAAAATTCTTCAAGAACGCCCTGCCATGAAACACCAAAGTTTTGAAAAAAATCACAATGAA
Organism: Bos mutus; assembly: GCF_027580195.1. Taxonomy (NCBI): domain Eukaryota; kingdom Metazoa; phylum Chordata; class Mammalia; order Artiodactyla; family Bovidae; genus Bos; species Bos mutus. The sequence continues at coordinate 28,360,482 of NC_091625.1, read as the reverse complement.
AATATGTCTAGATGATCTACTGAACTCTCGTGAACATAAGACAAGTCCCAACAGAGACTAGCACACAGAGTCTACTTGAAAGAAAAAAAGAATTTAAGTGAAGTTTGAATGGTTCTGCAGGTAAATGTTGACTGTAAGAACCTAGGTGGCGCTAGTGGTAAAGAATCCACCTGCCAATGCAGGAGACAAGAGATGAGGGTTCAGTCCCTGGGTTGGAAAGATCTCCTGGAAGAGGGCATGGCAACCCACTCCAGTACTCTTGCCTAGAAAATTCCATGGGCAGAGGAACCTGGTGGGCTGCAGTCCATGGGGCCGCAGAGTTGGATGCAACTGAGCACACACCCACAAGAACCTAGGATTTTGGAGAGTAATGGTTGCTGGGGCTGTGGGGTTGGCAGGAGCAGGCATGAGGCCTCCACACACTGAGGGCAAGTTGGTGACTGATGAGAACCTGCATTCCTCCAAGTGCTACATCCTTAGGGGAAGGTTGTGCTGGGAAAATCCCAGCTGGCCAGGAAACTTTTAAGGAAGCCTGTCTGCTTCTCCCATGCGTGCTTGCTCAGTTGCTTCAGTTGTGTCTGACTCTTTGCAACACCATGTACAATAGCTTGCCAGGCTCCTCGGTCCATGGGATTTTTCTGGCAAGAACACTGGAGTGGGTTGCCATGCTCTTCTCCAGGGGATCTTCCCAACCCAGGGATCAAACCCCCATCTCCTGCTTCTCCTGCATTGCAGACAGATTCCTCATTGCCAAGCCACCAGGGAAGTCCGCCTCTTCCATACTCAGGTATAAAAATAATAATAGTAATAACAGTATTAATAATAATGATGATAATAGTCTTCCCTGATACTCTGAAGTAATAGTTGTCTCATGTATCTGACATTTGCACATACATACATCCTACAGGCAGAGAAACTGTGAGATGAGAAATTAAATTATAGCCAAACGAGGTTGATAGAACCTGGTAGAGATGATATAGATCTTGCCTGGAGAGAAGCATCCTCAAGATAGCTCTTTCAGGATTCCCAATGATTAATAGTAACCAAATATAAACTCACTGTAAACAAGATATCATGAACAAGGTCAGCAGATAGGCCCTCAAGGACTCAGAAGCAGAATACCTCTGAGTAAAATGGTTATGCTATCAAGCAAGTTATTAATGATGGAATTACAAACAGCAAAGACCAAGCAACTAGCAAATTAAAGTGTCAAGAGAACCTATTTTATACCCGTTAGATTGGCATTAGGAAGATTGACAATATCAAGTGTATGAGGAATAGCCAGAACTTTCCTGCATAACTGGTGGAAGGAAGAGTATAAATTGGTACAATTTGATCTCACCTCTTCTAAATGAAGGCTTTCCTGGTGGCTCAGAGGTTAAAGTGTCTGCCTGGAATGCTGGAGACCCGGGTTCATTCCCTGGGTTGGGAAGATCCCCTGGAGAAGGAAATGGCAACCCACTCCAGTACTGTTGCCTGGAGAATCCCATGAGAGGAGCCTGGTAGGCTACAGTCCATGGGGTCGCAAAGAGTCAGACACGACTGAACGACTTCACTTTCTTCTAAATGAAGAGGAACTAAAGAGCTTCTTGATGAAGGTGAAAGAGAAGAGTGAAAAAGCTGGCTTAAAAATCAACATTCAAAAAACTAAGATCATGGCATCCAGTCCTATCACTTCATGGCAAATAGATGGGGAAAAAGTAGAAACAGTGTCTGATTTTATTTTCTTGGGCTCCAAAATCACTGCAGATGGTGACTGTAGCCACAAAATTAAAAGACACTTGCTCCTTAGAAGTAAAGCTATGACCAACCTAGACAGCATAATAAAAAGCAGAGATACCACTTTGCCAACAAAGGTCCATCTAGTCAAAGCTATGGTTTTTCCGGTAGTCATGTATGGATGTGAGAGTTGGACCGAGCTGAGGAATTGATGCTTTCAAACTCTGGTGCTGGAGAAGACTCCTGAGAGTCACTTGGACAGCAAGGAGATCAAACCAGGCAATCTTAAAGGAAATCAACCTTGAATACTCACTGGAAGGACTGATGCTGATACTGAAGCTGAAGCACCACTACTTTGGCCACCTGATGCGAAGAGCCGACTCATTGGAAAAGACCCTGATGCTCAGAAAGACTGAGGTCAAGACTAGAAGGAGGCTGCAGAGGATGAGATGGTTATATAGTGTCACTAACTTGATGGACATGAGTTTGATCAAATTCTGGAGATAGAGAAGGCCAGGAAAGCCTGGAGTACTGCAGTCCATGGGGTCACAAAGAGTTGGACACGACTGAGCGAATGAACAACCACCATGCAATGGTGTGCTATATAATAGTGACAATGAACTGTAGCTGTGCACAAAATGTTTATATTTCAGATCCAACAAGCCTCAGTAACACCATTATGTGATGACATTCACTATGACCTTTGTCTAAAGTTTACGTGGTGGCTGCTAAGTCGCTTCAGTTGAATCTGACTCTTTATGACCCTGTAGACAGTAGCCCACCAGGCTCCTCTGTCCATGGGATTCTCTAAGTAAGAATACTAGAGTGGGTTACCATACCCTCTTCCAGGGAATCTTCCCAACCCAGGGATCTAACTCTCATCTCCTGCGGCTCCTGCATTGCAGGCAGGTTTTTACTGCTGAGCCACTGGGGGAAGCCTAGTATATTTGTATATATAGTATTCTTGCCTGAGAGATGAGCTTGGTGAGCAGGTTTTTACTGCTGAGCCACCGGAGGAAGCCTAGTATATTTGTATATGTAGTATTCTTGCCTGAGAGATGAGCTTGGTGAGCTACAATTCATGGTCTCTCAAAGATTTGGACATGACTGAACAACTAACACACATAGCAAAATAATAAAATAAAAAATAAATAAAATATGCAAAATATAAAATAATATGATATATTCACAATATTTACAACATAAAATATAAGCAAAAGAAATGCTTATGTTTGAAATAAAATATGAAATTTTAAAATGTGGGTAAGTGAAAGAATATGAAAATACAGTGAACTTCAAGGTTACCAGCATATTCTATTTCTTAAGCTGAATGGAGGGCACATTTTGGTATTCTTTTTAGTGTGTATACATTATTTATCTTCTTTTTATGTATAAAAATGTCATGATTTAAAAACAACTATGTCTTCTTTTTTTACCTGATTCATTTCTGTTTTGTAATAATCTTTTGATGAATGAAAACCACAAATTTATAAAAGAAGTAAGACACTGACATAGAATAAGACACATTTTACCAATTTATTATTGGAAGTACCATGGTGTTTTCATAGCATATTATTCTCAGAGATAGAAATTTCTTTGCTAAAACAATGTTTGTTGACTCAAAAGCCACTGTACAAAATCACTAATTAATTTCTAATGCTCATAAAATGAAAGTGTTAGTCATTCAGTCATTCCTGACTCTTTGCAACCCCATGGACTGTAGCCTGCTAGGCACTTCTGTCCTTGGAATTCTCCAGGCAAGAATACTGGAGTCACTAGCCATTCTCTTCTCCAGGGGATCTTTCCCACCTGGGGATCGAACCCAAGTGTCCTGCATTGCAGGCAAATTCTTTACTGTCTGAGCCAACCAAGCCCTTAATGCTCATGTGTTCCCTAAAAACGAAACAGTGTTTTCAAATCTTTTGAATCTTATTCAAGAGAAAATTTAAATTAAGAAAATAGATTTACAATTATTTCAGTTTCTGTTCTTTGTTTTTATTTATGCTCTATATAGTATCCAGAAATATGTTAATTATTATGATGCCACTCAAGAGAGACTTCTAGTGGATGGATTTTTAAAAGGAGACTTTTGTAGTCAGCTCAGCATGGAATTTTGAACCATTAGGTGCATTTATGCAGAATCTTAGGACTGTCAAATGTCGTAATCTGTTTGATTTAAGGATTCTATTCAGATTTGGGGGTGGACTTGAAATGCAATTGTTTAGTCACAGATGAGAAGAAAACACCTCTGCATCACTTCAGATGCAAATCTTGCACAAGAGAGTTCTTACTGAAAGAGAAGCTGGCTTTATGATAGCCCCATTTTCCTCCTGTGGGATAAGAACAGAGCATGCGAGTTTCATTTACCTTGACAAAATGCGTGTGCGAATTTTCTTACACTACACTTCCAGGTTTTTATTTTGCTTAAGCACATTTCCTTTTTTTGGTAGCTGGAATAAGGAGAGTGTTCATAGTAAAGTTGATAATAGAATAAAATGTGTTTGATATGTGACAGTCCTTACATTATAGATGTCTACATTGAAAATTATAAAACATTTTAATTTAAATATAATTTAATATACATATATCTAACATAGATTCATTGTGCAACAGATTTCTCAGGTCTTTTATTTATATTTCTTGGTTTATAATGACTATCAGGAATTTGCAAGCTTGAAATGTGGCACTCTTAAAAACACTGAAATTCCTATCAACAACCGGTTCTTGAGAAAGATGTGCTTTATTACATATTCCTTCAGTTTCCATATGAAATTTACAGTGTTAATTGCAGTAAGGTTCTTTTTTCTTTTTCTCCTTTGCTATGCAGATAATCTCATTTAAGTGTGTGAAATAACAAAGTTGTTCACCATAACGCCTTCCCTTAACCTTCTCAATGTTTTAAAGCGTGTTTTGATTTTTTCCCCCTCCATGTTACTCTAGGATAGTTTCCCAGCAAGATTTGGAGGAATTCATTTTGTTAACCAACCATGGTACATCCATGCCCTGTACACCGTGATCCGGCCTTTCCTGAAGGAGAAGACTCGGAAAAGGGTATTTGCTTGCTTCTTTTTTTTTTGTTTGTTTCCTTTCCCTCCCCATTCAATAAGTTATCATGCATACTGCGTGTATAACGTTTGCTACAGCAAAAGTGTGCTTCTATACTGAATGTAACTATTTAATATAAAAGATATTTTACAAAATTTAAAACCTTGTGGTTAATTCTGAACAGTGTATCTGTGAAAGAAATATTTAAAAACTAACTCTCTTGCTTTTCCACAAATGGGGAGAACATTTTAGCACATTCATCATATATTAAAGCCTCAGTTTAAAAGTGAAAAAAAACAATTATGCCATGTTACTGTATTGTTATTGGTATACTTAATTTCAAGTAACGTTTAGACAGAAGTTTTATATATGTTGATAAATGGGTGTTAGTAATTTCACAATATGTATCGCATTATATATGGTGAATTTTGTAATATTTAATATAATTTTGTAGTGATTGTCATGAGCAATCATACATTACAGACAGAATGTTCATATGTAGAAATTTTAATATTTCTTTAAATTACAGGTTACTTGAATTCCAAGATTTAGTTTTATCCAACAACTAGGATACTCAAAATATGTTCCAAAATAATCATTTTTCTGAGAATACAAAGATTTATATAACTCATTTAACACAGTGCATGTGCTCAGTCACTCAGTTGTGTCCAACTCTTTATGACCCACTGGACTATAGCCCACCAGGCTCCTCTGTCCATGGAATTTTTTTGGACAAGAATACGAAACAGGTTTCCATTTCCTCCTCCAGGGGATCTCCCTGACCCAGGGATGGAACCTGCATCTCTTGTGTCTCCTGCATTGGCAGGTGGGTTCTTTACCAGTGTGCCACCTGGGGAACCCCCATACTACAATGCCGAACACATTAATCATTATAATGATTTTAAAGTGCATTTAATATACATTATTTCATCTTATCCTTTAAACATCTCTGCAAAGTATGATTAGTAGCATCATTTTCTATTTCAAAGCTGAGGAAAGTAAGTTTTAGGATGGATAAATAACTTGCTTACTCATTTACACAGCTGTAAAGTTGTAGAGTTAACATTTGAATCCAAATAGCTTCGCATTTAGAGATATTTTTACCACTGTGCTGTGACCAATTTTCAAATGATTAGTTCCACAGAAAAATATAGTTACTTCTAAATCCATACAGAGGATAATTTTCCATGTTTCTCAGTGAATGAGAAGGTCCTTCAGGTACTTTAGTGCCATAAAAGCCTTACTGTAAGTGTAAAAGTGAAGTCATTGTTAGCTGTGTGTTGGTTTCAAACATTTGTGAACAGAGAGTTTTCTGCTTATGAATTTGTTGAATATGTTTTAGTAATTTAGGAGGAAGAATTCTGTAGACAATGATCATTTATATTAGGAATTATGTCTTTCACCAAGATTCAAGTTAATTTGTTGTTCAGTCCTAAGTCACATCTGACTCTTTGTGACCCCATGGACTGCAGCACACCAGGCTTCCCTGTCCTTCAGTATCTCCCGAAGTGTGCTCAGACTCATGTCCATTGAGTCAATGATGCCATCCAACCATCTCATCTTCTGTTGCCCCCTTCTCCTCCTGCTCTCAATCTTTCCCAGCAAGAGAGTTTTTTCCAATGAATTAGCTCTTTGTATTGGGTAGCCAGAGTATTGGAGTTTCAGCTTCAGCATCAGTCCTTCCAATGAATATTTGTAAATCAAGTTAATTTACAATTTATAGTTCAAAACAATGGATTGACATGCCTCAGAAATAACACTTTCAAGCAATCTTTTGTGAAGGGATGGTCAGGTGATCGAAAGTACCTGCTGGGGTTTTTAGTACAAATTATACCTGTGAACGCTAATGTAGCATTCATTCTACACCACATGCTGTTCTAAGCACTTTCAATATGTTAACTCATTTAGTCCTTCCAACAAGGCTTTAGGGTAAGCATTATTATTTTTCTCCTTTTATAGATGGGAAAATGAGGCATGGAAGGTGAAACCATTTGCTCTAAATCTCAGCTAGGAGATAGTAGAACTGAAAATACGGATTTACTGGGAAGACTGTTCCAGGTACAGGGAATAGCAAAGGTAGTGGTTCTTGGGTAGAAACAAGCCTGGAATATTCGACAAATAGCAAGGAGGCCTTCCCAGGTGGCACTAGTGGTAAAGAACCCACCTACCAACGCAGGAGACATAAGAGACACAAGTTCAATCCCTGGGCCAGGAAGATCCCCTGGAGGAAGGCATGTCAACCCACTCCAGTATTCTTGCCTGGAGAATCCCATGGACAGAGGACCCTGGTGGGCTACAGTCCATAGAGTCCAAAGAGTTGGACACGACTGAAGTGAGTTAGCACACAGGCAAAGAGGTCAGAAAAGTTGGAGCCAGATGAGCTATTGGAGAGGATAGTAGTGCATTGGATGGGTGGGAACATGGTGTGCCAGCTCTTGGAGGGCCTTGCACACTGCCATCAGATCTGGGCTTTCAGTCAGAGTGAAATGAGTAGCATTTGAAAGACTGAGTTCAGGGGTGACTTGTTGTGACATTATTTTGACATGATTCTGCTCTGTTGAAAAAACTGAAGAGTGTCAGATCTATAAAACAAGGAAAGCTCTAGGTTTGGGAGTTATTTGGTGGAATTTGATGATTTTGACAATGCCTTAAAAAAGACAGTGCTGGCACTATTCTAGATGGAAGGGAGGTATTTGAATTTTACCATTTTAATTACAACTACACGATTTGGGAATTTTTATATGAGAAAATAATTATAAATTAAAACACCCTTAACTTCTGCTTATATAATCAATACACAATACAATGCTATTGCTATATTTCCTTCCTGGAATCCCAAGTGATTCAGCCTTACAGTATTACTCAAGCACCTTATAACGCAAATGCTATACATCTATGTTCTGAAAAGCTGGTAAAAGAAAACCTAAAGAAAAGTTGTGAATCATCTTTCACAAATGGCCATTTAGTTCTTCATTTTCTTAAATTAAAGCAGACTTTGAGTTTCCAACATGCTGGGTTGATGGGAATGTCAACCTTAAGTGTTACAGAGATCCCTTCTCAAAATTTCACCAATGTCTGGAATATTTCATGTACAGCCTAACTTATAATCTATCATGGCCACTTTTGACATCTTCACTATTCAAGCTAGTATTAGTTCCTTGAATGAAGGTCTCTTTTTGGACCCAAGCATCTTTGTTGATGTTAGAGTCCAATGCCTAGGTTTCAATCCACTATCCCAGTGAACTTTTTAGCTGGTCCATAGATGTGGTCCTGCCACACCCCAGGAGCTGACAGGAAACTGATTTTCCTACTAGTTGTCACAAGCTTCTACTGCTTCCTCAGTATCACGGACTTTCTCATCTACTCCTTGCTAATTCTTAAAAATATTTTACCCTCCTCTTCCTATAATTATGGTCTCCTACCATAATCTCTTTAATGGCACAGTTTAGGAAAAAAATTTTTTTTTTAATTTTTAATTTAAAAATTCAGCCTAAGTATAATTGTAAGGCAATCTGAGGCAAAAGAGCCCCTAAGAACCAGACTTCTTGAGTAAAATGGAGGAAGAAAAATATGTAAGAGGGAGAATGTAGTAAAACTTCAATAAACGATGAGACAAATGTGTGCGTGGGTGCTCCAGCAGATGAGTTGCAGGAGATGTGTTCACTGAAGGCGTTCGTAGAGGATCTTAAAGGATTGGAGCAAGAAGAAAGGAGAAGCCAGTGGGGGATTGTGAGCAGAATAATATTATCTGACTGATTCAAGTTTTGACATGGTCCTTTGGCTGCTGTGTTGAGAGTAGCGTCCTGGTGGCAAGAGTGGAAGTGGGGAGAGCAGTTAGGAGGCTAGTTCAGTAACACAGTGGAAAGGATGATAGGAGTTGAGTTAGGGTTGTAGCAGCAGAGTTGTTCAGATGTTTGAATTCAGGATAGATTTTGGAGGTAGTACCGAAAGAATTTACTGACAATTTAGATTATGAGAGAAGTAAAAGATGAGTCAAAGGTTTTGGCCTGAGTAACTAGAAGCATATTTGTACCATTAGCTGACCTTGAAAATAGGGAGAATCTGATTTAGGGGAGAAAGTTATAAGTTCCGTTCTGGATATGACATGTTTGAGATGCCCATTGATCATTTAAGTGGAGGTGTGACACAGAGAGTAAAAATAGTAATATGGAGTTCAAAAGAGAGGTCTGGATTCAGGATACACATTTTCAGTGTATATGGTGAAGATCGCTCAGTCGTGTCTGACTCTTTGCGACCCCATAGACTGTAGCTTACCAGGCTCCTCCCTCTATGGAATTTTCCAGGCAATAGTACTGGAGTGGATTGCCATTTCCTTCTCCAGGGAACTTCCCCACCCAGGGATCGAACCCGGGTCTCCCACATTGTAGACAGTCGCTTAACCATCTGAGCCACCAGGTCTTAGTGTATGGACGATATTTAAACCTTGTATTTGTTCAGTCACAAAGTTGTGTCCGACTCTTTGTGACCCCATGAACGGCAGCACATGAGCCTTCCCTGTCCTTCATTTTCCCAGAGTTTGCTCAAACTGATGTCCATTGAGTCAGTGATGCCATCCAACCATCTCATCCTCTGTTGTCCCCTTCTCCTCCTGCCCTCAATCTTTCCCAGCATCAGGGTCTTTTCCAATGAGTCGGCTCTTTGAATCAGGTGGCCAAAGTATTGGAGCTTCAGGTTCAGCATCAGTCCTTCCAACGAATATTTGGGGTTTATTTCCAAATTACCTGAGTGCAGTTAGAGAAGATAATAAATCCAAGAACTGAAGCCTGAAGCTCTCTGATGTTAAGATATTACAGAAGTGGAATAACCAGCAAAAGGGACTGAAGGAGGCATCTATCAGATAGTAGGAAACCAAGAGATCCTGGGAGAAAGTGTTTTCATTGAGGAGAATCATCTACTCTACCCAGTGCTGCTGAGAGTTTAAGAAAAATAAGGATAGAGAATTATTGGACACTGAATTTAGCAGCGAGAAGGATCTTGACAAGAGCTATTTCCGTGTAGTGGTGGGAGGCAAACCTATTTGGATTGGATTCAGGGACAATGGGACAAATGTACTTGGGCAATGAATACAGATAATTCCTTTGTTGAGTTTTGCAGTAAGAAGAAGGAGAAAATAGGATAATAACTGGAAATAGAAGTAGGGTCAAGATAGGTTTAATGCATCTGTATGGGGGGGAGGCAAGCGTAGAGCTAGAATGTATGTTCTTTGATGGAAAACGTACAGAACAAAGAGGAAATCTGATGATGTGAGAGAGACAAGAGATAATTGCTTGGGAAATATAGCTGAGTGGAAGAGGGGTGGATTCTAGTGCACAGGTGGAGGGGTTGGCCTTTGTAGACTGGATTCTTCCATTGTGCTGGGAGCAAAGGCGAAGCATATGGACACAGATGCTAGTGGGTGGATCTCATCTGGTTGCCCTGTTTTTTTTCTGGGAAAGAGGAAACAAGGCCAAAGCTGAGAGCGATGTTGAGGGAGGCGGTAACAGGGTGTTGGCAAAAAAGAGAAGAAGTAGTGTGAATTGCATTTACTTGTCTATGGATTTATCACCATAACTCTTGCATGACTTGAAAGAGAAGGTTTCTGATGTGAAGCAACATGTCTGATGAAAGAAAGGTTGTATACCTAATAAAGTAGGGATTTCAGGCACTAGAATTTCATATTCCCAGGAAAATTATAGGGGTGGGTATATTTTCCTAGGCTGTTGTGTTCTGTAAAAGGAGTGGGAAGGTGGAGAATTTGCAAATAACCTGATTTAACTTGGGTCAGAAAGTATCTTCCACCTCTGTAGTATTATGTATTCCACCAGCCACTTGCTGTGATCATTTTGGCCAGTACCTGCTCTCACGTGCTTTTATATTCTTCCATAATTTATTAGTATTACTTGTTGATTGGTGACTCCCAGTCTTCTCATTTTATTTGATATAGACTAGTCTTTCTTTGGCTTTCTTTGGGCTTCCCTGGTGGCTCAGATGGTAAAGAATCTGCCTGCAGTGTGGGAGACCTCGGTTTAATCCCTGGGTTGGGAAGATCCCCTGGAGAAGGGCATGGCAACCCACTCCAGTATTCTTGCCTGGAGAATCTCCACGGACAGAGGAGCCTGGCGGGCTACAGTCCATGCGGTCGCAGAGCTGGACGTGACTGAGAAACTAAGCACATGCACACACAGTCTTTGTTTTCCAAAATATTTACTTAAGTGGATTCTAAAAGTATGGAAAGCAAGATGAATGTCTTAGCTCTTTCATCTTGAACCTAAAATATGAGATTATTTCTAAGCCACTTATAAGCTATAATCTTTAAATAAACATATAAATCTATATAAGATGACAGTAGTACTTTATTAGAGAAGACTGATCTGCAGTTTTGAGATTAATATAAAAGAGAAAAGAGGTAGCTGTTTAGGGAGAAACAAATCTTGACTATGTAGCTGAAGTGATCCTCCAATTTAACAAAAAGCTCTGTGTAGACAGTAATAACAATGATTAACATATACACACAGCTTTACAGTTTCAACTCTTTCCATTTACGATTTGAATGATAAGCATGGAAATCTGTAGCAGAGAAGATGCTGGCAACATTACAGGACATAACTCCTTTGGGATGTGACTCTTCAGTCAACCTTTCATTGTGATGATGCTAATCTACTTTTATTTACATCACATACTTTACATTATAAAGCAGTAATTTAGTGATTACAGTATTCTTATTTTTATTGATGATAATGACAAAGCCATACTGGTGACAGCTTTGGGGTTCAGTAACTTGAATGGGCTCAGCAGTTGATGAGTCCCTCATGAGAAAAGTCTGTTTTAATAGCGTTCATTATGCACATCATCAGCTTTGCACAACTAACACCAGGATAATGTGCAGATCGAAGTAGGCACATTAGATTCTGCTCATGTTCCCAGCTATGAAGCAGGACACTAAATTTTCAGTTCCAATTCTTTAAAAATGATCTGACCTTCTAGAAGCTACTTAAAGTCCCTGAGCCTCAGGATTTTTATATGAAATATTAAGATTATGATACCAGCCTGCCTGTTTCACAGAGTAAAAGAGAGGCTTAAATATGCTAACAGACATGGAAAACTCTTGTTCTGGCTCTTTCTATCCTCAGTCCCTCCTCCTATCCTACCCCAACCCCTGGCGTCCACATGGCATTCATTCTCCTCTGTGGGTTTACCCCACCCTCTTCTTGTCTGTAGATATTTTTGCATGGTAACAACCTGAACAGCCTACACCAACTAATTCACCCTGAGATTCTGCCCTCCGAGTTTGGAGGAATGCTCCCCCCTTACGACATGGGAACCTGGGCAAGAACACTGCTGGACCACGAGTATGATGATGACAGCGAGTACAGTGTGGACTCCTACAGCATGCCTGTCAAGGAGGTAGAGAAGGAACTGTCCCCCAAGTCCATGAAGAGGTAAGCTGCGGGTACCTGGGAAGTGGGCTGGGCCAGGGTGGGGACGCTTCATACAACTCCAGATTTTATATTTTTCTAAAGTAGATACTTGGTGGGATTTTGAAGCCTTTCATGCTCCTGTGTTTGGATGTCTAGGAGTTTTGAGTCAAAGATAAAGTCATTCAAGGTAACCTCAACTCAGAGTTCTGCTCCAGATTCACAGAGTCTAGCTGGCCCCTTAGAAGTCACCCAATCCAGTGGCTTTTCAAACTGTATTTTAAGGTTCTTGTTGAGTGCCTCAGGGCAAGTGGGGTGGCGTGGGGACAGCGTCTCCACTGTCGTGAGACTGATGGTCTAACCAATTTTTTGGACTTCTGTGTAAGATTTCATTTGAAGAAAGGGATCCACAGCAAGCACATGCATACACACACACTTCAAACATTATCATTCAAAGCTTCTGTTCCTTTTTCAGTATCTGTGCCAGGTTTCTCGGAGAAGGCAATGGCACCCCACTCCAGTACTCTTGCCTGGAAAATCCCATGATCGGAGGAGCCTGGTAGGCTGCAGTCCATGGGGTCGCTAAGAGTCGGGCACAACTGAGCGACTTCACTTTCACTTTCCACTTTCATGCATTGGAGAAGGAAATGGCAACCCACTCCAGTATTCTTGCCTGGAGAATCCCAGGGACAGAGGAGCCTAGTGGGCTGCTGTCTATGGGGTCACACAGAGTTGGACACGACTGAAGCGACGCAGCAGCAGCAGCAGCAGCAGCAGCCAGGTTTCTCTTTAAACATTTCTATCTAGCCATTCCTGGAGCAAAACCTTCTGTTTCCCTGCGGCTTTAATCTTTACAGAATTCATTCTTGAGAATATCTAATTTTCTGCTTTGACTCTTACGGTGTTATTAGGCCTGTTTTCTCTCAATCAATGTGTATTTATTCAACACATGCTCTGTAATAGAAGCTTTCCTAAATGTTTTGGATTCAGTGTGTATAAAACATATGTCTTGCCATAGTCTACTGGTGATTGAGGGCAGAGGAGTTGCTAGACACATGCAAATACAGAACTGACACTGTGTTCGAATTCTGTAGCAAACCAGAAGACTTCTAATTCTCATGCTACCCTAGGCTGTACCAGCCCAGGCTTCATTTGGATAATGGTAACAAATATTATTTCTTGGTTGATTTCCTGTCCTGGAAACTTAGGAACCACAGCTCCTACAATTTTTCTTCACCTAGTTCATGGAGGACCCAAGAGCATCTTACATGTCATCCCCAACAATGTCTTACATCCTTCTCTGATGACAATTTTGTGGTCTTTCAGTTACCACTGACTCATGCAGTGACAACCCTGTTATTTTAGACTGACCTCTTTTATTTGTTGCTGTTACTGATGCTAGTGTGTGTGTGTGGTGTGTGTGTGTGTGTGTGTGTGTGTGTGGTGTGTGTATGTGGATGCCTTTCTCTCCCAGATTGCTCCACAACAACTTGGACAAAATGGGAAAGTTAGTGACATCTCCAGCTTTAATTTCTGCATTAATCGACAAGATTATGTTTAAATGAAGTTTGGGCTTCTCAACTCATTTCCCTTTAAAACAAGTCTTCCTAATTTGAGTTTTATGCTCTGCTAAAAGGGTTCATTGATGGGCTCTCAAAAGAGTCTGTTAAGTGCTAAAGTTGTGTTCAAAACTGTGTGGGTATATGTGGGGGTGTATATATATTGGTGTATATAATATATATAGATTTTATATATATATATATATATATTTCCCTGGTGGCTAAGAGGGTAGAGATTCTGTCTACAGTGCTGGACACCTGGAGAAGGGAATGGCAGCCCACTCCAGTATTCTTGCCTGGAGAATTCCAAGGACAGAGGAGCCTGGTGGGCTGCAGTCCATGGGGTCACAAATAGCCAGACACAACTGAGTGCCAACATATACACACACATATACATGTGTGTGTTTGTGTGTATAGTGCATTTTTTTTTTTTTTCTGGAGAGAAGGCATATTTCATCACATTCTCAAAGTTTTCTAAGACAAAAATGGTTAAAAGCCATTGCCTAAGAATAGGTTCCTTCTGATAAAAATAAAAATCCTAATAATGATAATTATTACAATCTATCATTTATTACCAACTGCAATGGCAACCCACTGCAATACTCTTGCCTGGAAAATCCCATGGACGGAGGAGCCTGGTAGGCTTCAGTCCATGGGGTCACTAGAAGTCGGACACGACTGAGCGACCTTCACTTTCACTTTTCACTTTTATGCATTGGAGAAGGAAATGGCAACCCACTCCAGTGTTCTTGCTTGGAGAATCCTAGGGACGGGGAGCCTGGTAGGCTGCAGTCCATGGGGTCGCCAAGAGTCGAACACGACTGAGGACTTCACTTTCACTTTTCTCGTGAATTAGGCCCTTGTGTGCTGTGCTTAGTTGCTCAGTCGTGTCTGACTCTTTGCGACCCCATTGACTGTAGCCCTTCAGGTTCCTCTGTTCATGGGAATTCTCCAGGCAAGAATATGGGAGTAGGTTGTCATGCCGTCCTCCAGGGGAATCTTCCCAATCCAGGGATTGAACCCAGGTCTCCTGCATTGTAGGTGGATTCTTTACCATATGAGCCACCAGGGAGGCCCAAGAAGGCTGGAGTGGGTAGCCTGTCCCTTGTCTGGGGGAACTTCCCAACCCAGAAATTGAACCAGGGTCTCCTGCATTGCAGGCAGATTCTTTATCAGCTGAGCCACCAGGGAAGCCCTGAGTTAAGCGCTTACCAGGTACTTTTTTTTGGGTAAAATTCATTTAAGTTTCATAGCAACCCTATTACACAGATATTTGTATCCCCAAAGTCACATAGTCTATATGTAATGGAACAGGATTCCAGTCTATGAGGTACAGAGTCTTTCACTTTGTGGATATAACTCTTTTCTGCTCTTCTGTGACAGCGTGACACAGAGTGCCCTCACTCTAGAACTGAGCTATAGGAGGATTCAGAGACAGCTCTCATAGGTGTCCTCAGTTTTTTCCCTTGCCAGCTAGTGATGCTTATTTCCTTCAGCCCCTCCTTCTGTGACTTGTTAACTAGGGCGGTCCCTTCCTCTGAGCACACTTCTTTCATATCTTCTGCATCCTTAGCTGTATCCTCATCACCTGCACTTCCTCCAGAATTTCTTACCTGCTGTCTTTGCTTCTACCCTTATCCTTCTCCATTTATTATCCACGTGTCAATCAATATAATGTTTTTAAAGTGTAAATCAGGTTGTTTCACTTCTCTGCTTTGAATTTTTAATGACTGGTAATTATACAAGGCATACAATCAATTTCATATTGTGACTTATAATATGCTACATAATCTGACTCTGCCTACCTCTTTCCTCCAAGTTTATCTCCCTTTTCTCTCCACCTTTCACAGCAGTTTTCTTTATTCTCCTTCAGCCTCTGGTTGGAATGTCCTTTTCCTCTATCTTCCAATGGCTGGCCCCAATCAAAGGTCACCTCCTCCAGAAGGTCTTTTGGTTAGTCACCAGGTCTTAATAAGCTCTACTCTGCCTTCTAGCCACTTCCAATCAATCATCTCCTTTATTTTCTTTATAGCTCATTATTAGCCTGTGAAATTATTGATTTGCTTTAATTATTTATCCCTTTCATCCTGCCATGTAAGCTTCAGGGAGACTTCAGTGGCTTTGTCTATCCTGTTCTCTTCTGAATCTTCGGTGCCTGGAGTAGAGTGTGTAGAGAGCAGAAAGGATGCTCACGAAGTACCAGTCAAATGAAGGAGTTCTCTGCTGTCTGTCAGTGGCCCCTTTTAAGTGCAGTGTTTAGAAAGGCAGAGGTGACATCTGATGCTGTCACTGCTTCCGCTGAGATTCCAGAATCCTGGCTCTGCAGCGTAGACCTCATTGGCTTTCTCTGTTTACTGTTGTCGTCACTGTTGCTGTCGTTCAGGCTGCCAAGGCACACTGCTGACTCACACTGAGCCCCTTAAAACTAGTCTCCTTACTTCTAGACCTTTATCCTCATAACTCTCTATTTCTATATTTAGCTCTTTCTTCTCAGCACATTTATTTTAATTGATTGACATCATCTTGTTACATTTGGTTCCTGAGATCCACCTTTTGAAGTCTTTTTGGATCCTGCTTCTCTTTTCCAATTAATTAGGCCATTTTGTCCCCTGCAGACGTGGCTCATAGCATGATGACTTCCCCAGCCCGGAGTTTCTTGCTTCTAACTTGGGCCGATTGGAATTTCAGACACCCTTTGTTTGGTATAGGTTTTGCATCCTGTGAAGGTTATATGGTTCTATTTGAAAACTCTTGAAGAATGAAATCAAGAGAGTTGTTTCACATGATTTTTATCTTCTCTCTGGCAGGGAATAGCAGTTCCCCATCAAGGATGGGAGAAAATCGTTTCTAGATTCCACCTTTCCTTCATTGTCTTTTCCAGTTTTATATCATTTTTAGATTGAGAGGGGGAAAAGTCATTGCTTCACAAATGAGTTGTAGGTAACTATTCCTTTGGGTGAATTCAGCTTCTTGTATAGGAAGAAGAGGCAAGCCACTGCAGTATTCTCACCTGTAAAATCCCATGGACAGAGCAGCCTGGTGGGCTACAGTCCATGGGGCCTCAAAGAGTTGGACACGACTGTGTGGCTGAGCATGATAGGAAGAAGATTATGTTCTGTGAAAATTTGTGAAGAGATAGCATAATCAAGTGAAAGAATACAAAGCTCATTAGATTATGGGTAATATGTGCTTCCACTTTATTAAATAATATTCAGCATCATAGTTCAGATCAGATCAGATCAGATCAGTCACTCAGTCGTGTCCAACTCTTTGCGACCCCACAAATTGCAGCACGCCAGGCCTCCCTGTCCATCACCAACTCCCGGAGTTCACTTAGACTCACGTCTATCAAGTCAGTGATGCCATCCAGCCATCTCATCCTCTGTCGTCCCCTTCTCCTCCTGTCCCCAGTCCCTCCCAGCATCAGGGTCTTTTCCAATGAATCAACTCTTCACATGAGGTGGCCAAAGTACTGGAGTTTCAGCTTTAGCATCATTTCATCCAAAGAAATCCCAGGGCTGATCTCCTTCAGAATGGACTGGTTGGATCTCCTTGCAGTCCAAGGGACTCTCAAGAGTCTTCTCCAACACCACAGTTCAAAAGCATCAATTCTTTGGCACTCAGCCTTCTTCACAGTCCAACTCTCACATCCATACATGACCACAGGAAAAACCATAGCCTTGACTAGACAGACCTTTGTTGGCAAAGTAATGTCTCTGCTTTTGAATATGCTATCTAGGTTGGTCATAACTTTGCTTCCAAGGAGTAAGCGTCTTTTAATTTCATGGCCGCAGTCACCATCTGTAGTGATTTTGGAGCCCAGAAAAATAAAGTCTGACACTGTTTCCACTGTTTCCCCATCTATTTCCCATGAAGTGGTGGGACAGATGCCATGATCTTCGTTTTCTGAATGTTGAGCTTTAAGCCAACTTTTTCACTCTCCACTTTCACTTTCATCAAGAGGCTTTTGAGTTCCTCTTCACTTTCTGCCATAAGGGCGGTGTCATCTGCATATCTGAGGTGATTGATATTTCTTCCGGCAGTCTTGATTCCAGCTTGTGTTTCTTCCAGTCCAGTGTTTCTCATGATGTCCTCTGCATTTAAGTTAAATAAACAGGGTGACAATACACAGCCTTGACGAACTCCTTTTCCTATTTGGAACCAGTCTGTTGTTCCATGTCCAGTTCTAACTGTTGCTTCCTGACCTGCATACAAATTTCTCAAGAGGCAGATCAGGTGGTCTGGTATTCCCATCTCTTTCAGAATTTTCCACAGTTTATTGTGATCTACACAGTCAAAGGCTTTGGTATAGTCAATAAAGCAGAAATAGATGTTTTTCTGGAACTCTCTTGCTTTTTCGATGATCCAGTGGATGTTGGCAATTTGATCTCTGGTTCCTCTGCCTTTTCTAAAACCAGCTTGAACATCAGGAAGTTCACGGTTCACATATTGCTGAAGCCTGGCTTGGAGAATTTTGAGCATTACTTTACTAGCGTGTGAGATGAGTGCAATTGTGCAGTAGTTTGAGCATTCTTTGGCATTGCCTTTCTTTGGATTGGAATGAAAACTGACCTTTTCCAGTCCTGGGGCCACTGCTGAATTTTCCAAATTTGCTGGCATATTGAGTGCAGCACTTTGACAGCATCATCTTTCAGGATTTGGAATAGCTCAACTGGAATTCCATCACCTCCACTAGCTTTGTTCGTAGTGATGCTTTCTAAGGCCCACTTGACTTCACATTCCAGGATGTCTGGCTCTAGGTGAATGATCACACCATCGTGATTATCTGGGTCATGAAGATCTTTTTTGTACAGTTCTTCTGTATATTCTTGCCATCTCTTCTTAATATCTTCTGCTTCTGTTAGGTCCATACCATTTCTACTACCTGTCAAATCCTATCTAATGTTTTGTATATATCAACTCCTTTGCTTTTCTAAACAACTAATAAGGTGATACTGTATCCATTTTATTGATGAGGAAACCCAGATACAGAGAAGGTAAGTAACTTCTACATGTTCCATAGCTACAAAGCTACAATGCTAATATTGGAACACAGGCAGCAGTATTCTGTAAGTCATTTCTTTAACTGCTACCATATGCTATTTGCCAGAATTAATGCTGGGGATTATGCATGCGTTATTGAGTGCACTTGATCCTTAGTACATCTGTATGATGTAGATGTTATTTTCCCCATTTCACAGGTAAGGGAACAAAATCTTAGGACATTCAAATAGCCTCCATTTGGTCATGGAACTAGTAAATCACAGGATGTGGAATTGGAATCCATTTCTGTCCAAAATCTAGTCTTTCAAACACTAAAGTATAGCACAATATTGTAAATGCATAATAAATGAATAAATGATACCTGGATAATTAAAGTTAAACTACAGGTTTTCATGGGAAGAAGTTATTCATTGAAAGACAGCAGAGCCTGGAGACTAAGATGTACCATGAGTTAATGACAGATAGCTTCCTTTATTGTAGTTGAAAAAGACCAGTTCAGTAACCAATCATGCACAAATAACCCTGTTGTTTTGTACAAGAGGGCAAAAAGAAAGTCTAGACTAAAACAACAGTATACTTGGGACACTTAAATACCAAAAAAGTCTTAATCAGAAATTGTTTCTTTCTGTCTTACTTTATTGAGGAATTTCTCTGCATATGGAGCCAGCAGCGTTTATAATCGGACAAGTTTAACATCTGTAGCGCATGATAAAAACAAACTAGAAACTTAATCCCAGATTGAATAGTGCACTACAATTTAAAATATTTTATTAAAATTGCCATGAAAGAAAGAAAGAAAGAAAGTGAAGTCACTCAGTCGTGTCTGACTCTTTGCGACCCCATGGACTGTAGCCTATCAGGCTCCTCCATCCACGGGGTTTTCCAGACAAGAGTCTGGAGTGGGTTGCCATTGCCTTCTCCAGGGGATCCTCCTGACCCAGGGATTGAACCCAGGTCTCCCGCACTGCAGGCAGATGCTTTACCATCTGAACCACGGAAGTAGTTAAGGAAAGTAACAATATATAAGATGTGTGTGTGTGTGTGTGTGTGTGTACAATGTGTGTTTTAATAGAACATTATGGCAAATGCTAAATGTGTAGACTCTATGCTGTCTGAAGAGCTTTAGCGTGTACTTAATATTATTAGGATGTACCTCAACATTTGTATACTTCGTGAGATTTTAAAATAACTTTTCTGTAAAGAATTCTTTTCTTCACGGGGTAAATTGCTTTATCTTCATCACTCTCCAGTTTGAATGCGTGACATCCAGCTTCTTTCAGTTTGGAAAGTATTTATTGGATAAGAATTAAGACATTGAAATCCTACTGTGTAACAGACTCTGTGACACACATCGTGTCTGTCGCAAGGAGAGACACTGATAAAGTCCCTGCTTATGGAACTTATAGTCCAGTGGGCGCTAGTAGTCAGGTTAACCCTCTAGTGCAGGACATTAAATGAACCTCTGCATATTTTAGCATGGATTCATCTTGGGGAACCAATTATTGTATTTGAGTCTAAGAAAAAGAATGTTACAGGTCTAATTATTAAGTGTTTTGTGCAATTGTCAATTGTGTTAAAGTATATTTTATTCATGTACTGTGTTCTAAGATAAATTATCATTGCTCCTTTCCCTCTTTCTTTCTCTCTCTCCTGCACAGACACACGCACACACACACACACACACACACACCATATTCAACTGTGGTTAGTCTCCATTCTGATTTATGCATCTAATACCTATTATTGAGATAAAACAGTAAAAATGACTTAGAAAATAAACCTCCTGATACAACTGTTCTCACCTTCCTCTTCATTCTCTCTTTAGAAATGAATTTAAGTTTACTTCAATGAAAGAGTCAATTTATCAGTTAATCTTGTAATTATTTTTGCTTTGATAATTCCTTCCATTGCTGTTCATTTTCATTAGCATGTGTGGTTGTATTTTCACTTATAGTCTTCCTTTTTGAAAGTTAATGAGGTCTACTAAGACGCATATTGTCTCAGCAATAGCCAAATGGCTGGAATGCAGCAGCAGGGGAAAAATTCATTAAGGAAGAGAAATTTAAAAGGACGGCTGCTTCTTTAATGCCGTAGCCATTAAGATGGCAGCTTCCTGCCACCACAGTAGCACGTTTCATTGACTTTCCTCCTTCTCAGTTTCGTGTTTCCTGGTGATGAATTGAGATGTAATTCCCACCTGCTATCAAAAGCATATGTAAGGGTTTTCACATTATTTGTTTCTCTAATAGTAAAGTACTGCTGCCTAAACAAGAGAGGCTTCTAAAGTTTTAAACCATTTCATAGATTTCCAAGAATAAGACTGATTTTATTCAGATGTTCTAGTGGAAAATTTAACAAAACTCATATTGAAATATCTTCTCCTAATGTGCTCATTATACATTAAAAAAAAAGATGGTTAAAATGCACATTCCTGTTGAAGTTTTTTCATAGAGCCCTTTAAGCCAGAAATCAAGGCTCCTATTATTTCTACTTCATTTCTTATAATGGTAAATTCACCATAATAATTTCCCCTTTTAGTGATGTCCTCTTGGAATATGTCAGTCCTGTACTAAAAGTTCTCAGTCTCAAAGAAAAGGCTCTTCTTGATTGTAAAGATGAGAGCTTAAGCCTGTTATTATGTGTTTAGAATCCTCTGTTGTGCACTATTGTATTTAGAGGCCAGAGGGGGTTGCTTCTTCGTAAACAATCACCATAAGTGTGCGTCTCTCTCAATGTGCAGATTCTCAGTTCATAAATCCCTTGATGTAGAAGTTAATCCACATCCAAGAGAGAAGTAATAAAGGAGAAAAGATAGAAGAGAATGTGATTGTTTGGCAGTAACACGCTGACATTGGCTTTATTATTTCCAGATCCCAATCAGTTGTGGATCCTACAGTGCTAAAACGCATGGATAAAAATGAGGAGGAAAACATGCAACCTTTGCTCTCTCTGGACTGATAGCTTCTCTGCCCTCTCCGTGGATTAGAAATGGAAGGTACATGTTTTCAGCACCAGGGCCAGTGCTGTGGATGAATTACCAGCTGGAAACTTATTTATTCTTGTTAATGTAGCATAATATATAGGAAGGCATCAGGCTTTCCCATTTGCCTGAACCATGGGTGCCCTGGTCTAGATTTAAAGAAAAGTCAATAATTTATTCTGTAAGTGCCAAGTTCTTTGTAAATACAATGTAATCTTCACGTCAAGTTTGTAAATTTTAGTAGTAACTTAAATTGGAAGATTGGCTTTTGAGTCCATGCCAGTGAGATGAACTGTAACAAGAACAGAAAAGACGCATAAACCATCGAAGCTAATTAAATGTAGCCCTGTTTCCTATGAAGCCATATTTCAGCTATCATGGTGATTGTTTCATTGTTTTCTCTGAAACTCTGTCATACTCAAATGTACATTTAATGGGCACAGGGAGCTAAATGATTCTAGGAAATTATTATGATAAATGTACTTCCTGTCTAGGGATTTTCAGTTCACAGAAAATGTACCCTAGTGACTATCACTGGCCTTGAACTTGGGAGGCAAGAAATGGCAAATAACCTGGTAAACTCAACACTTGAACTTTCTATGTTGTTTAGTTCCTGGAGTCTTGTGAAAAAATATGTTCCCCAAAATAAGACGTGGAATTCTGAAAGAGAGTGGATTCTTTATAAACGGCTGTCTTCACAATGCGTCCTTTACTCAAGATCTCATTATATGCCTGTCTGATGTACTTTAAGAACTTTATCCCGAAAAACTCTTTGACCAAGAGAAAGAACCAATACTTGAGTAGTGTTTGACAGCTAATTTTGAGCAGAAAAGTTGCCAAGTACTGATAAGGGGCTAATTTCTAATTCTTGTGACTGGTTGAAAATATATATATATTCACACACACACACATATATATATTTTTACTGAGCTTTGGTAAATCTGTGATGTGACAGGCTTATAAAATAAATCATGCATATTCAATGGTCTTAGAGATGTTATAGATTATTGTCTGAGATGTTAACTCTGGAAAACCACTTCCACTAAAGTTAATGAAAATGAGGTATTGTGAAACAGACTTCCTGTGAGTTTATTTAAGGGAATTCAATTTAATTTGTATTGCAATCTTGTATCTGTGTCATTCCAGTGAAATATATTTTTTCTTCAAAAAAAACACAACAGGTCTCAGCATAGGCAGTATCAGGTGACAGAGAATAATAGTGTTTTTCTCAAATTTAGGTTAATTATCCTAATGATCCTGGAAGCACACATTTTCTTCTCAGAAAAGATTTTAAGAACATATTGCATCTAGGAGACATAATGAAAGCTTCTGAGGGCATCTGAGAGTCTATGTTATAGTTTAAATCTAGATTTGGAATCCTTATGTTAAAGTTTTCTTTTCACAAAAATTTTGCAAGGATAGCACATTTAAAAAATTTAACTTTAAATTTCAAATTCTAGTGTGAAAAAGCAAGATTCTTACCACCTTTTCAGAGTGGTAATTTTTGAGACTGAGACTTTACCATTAAAATATTGTCTTGAAAGAAAAATATCTCAAGGAACTTATGGAAACCAACAGAAATAAAGGCATGTAGCAGCCTTTATAATATACATTTTAGCCAAAAGCTTTAAAAAGTCCAGTTATAATTCTGTAGCCCAGAATCTTAAAATTAATATCAGTACATTATTCTGCTGTGTCACCAATGAACTGTCTAGTATTTGTAAAAATACATAAATACACATAGATATTATGAATGAAAGATACCTTTAAAATGCCAACCTCCAATCAAGTGCAGAAGAATAATGACCATTAGGTCTTCTGCTCTACCCATAAATGTTATAGAGATTGGAATGCACTGGAAAAAAAAGCCACAGCAACTCTAATCTTTCTAAGAACCCTGACCAAAGGTGTTCTTATGTTTTTTTTCCTGCTTGGCATCGTACATTTTTTGGCCTTGGGCTCTATATACTGTACAAGCAAGTGTTAGACAGTATGATGTATTGGAATAAAATGAAACAACTAAGCTCAGAAGGCCAGACAACTTTTCATTTTCATGAGTTTCTTTGATATGCACCATTTATTGCCAAATTCAGAATTCTACCAGCTTCGGACGTCAACCAGCATAGCCGGCTTTTTTCCCCTGTCGTATGCTAGTGTCATATGTAAAAATAACTCGGAAGGCATAATTTATATGTGTACCTACCCATTTATAAGTGTCATTCACGCTCTCTCACTACCCAACATTTGGAACCTGCATTGGTACTGCTGCTCGACTGCTCCCCTTCAAATGAGCAATTGAGAGTGGTCTGGGTCGTGTGAACTATTTTTAAATGCCTGAACAAATGACAACAATGTGTTTGAAATTGCTGTATCTAGTTCAGTCTGCCTATGGTATCTTCAGCCCGAAAAAAAACTTGCAGTAATCTTTTAAAGCTGCTTATAGAACATATGATCAACTTTATGAATTTTCCCCTCAGCACCAGCTAACTGACACCATTTGGGAGTTTTCTTTTTCCTCATGATTTTCTGTGGTATGTGATTATGTTTACTGTTACATAACTTAATAAATAAGCACTCTTATATTCTTTCGATATAGCGCAGGCGGGCCTGGCGTGCTGCAATTTATGGGGTCGCAAAGAGTCGGACATGACTGAGCGACTGAGCTGATCTGATCTGATATTCTTTCGATTTCATTGAGATAGTACATCCCCACTCATACACAGACACTAACACGACACTGTTTGCCCTAATGATTTGCCTCTCTATTTTGACAGCTGTGCTTTCTCTTTTCAGTTATCTTGTTACTTAAACTTTGTAGACATCAAAGCATCATCACATTTGATTTGGAATAGGCCCGTAATTCATTTACTCCCTTCACTCAGCCTTCCCTACCTTCTACATCTGGTATTATTTCTTTTCTCCAATTTTTCAGGGGCAGCTGCTTCCAAAGCTGGTTAAAAATAAGGAGCTTCCTTATGTTTTCAGTGGTATTTGCACACATTTTTGACTGATATTTTTAAAGGAAGAGATTATCATAAAAATATCCTCTAAGAAATATGAAGTGCCTCTTTTAAAATGGAATAAAGCAGTGATACTAGAATATGGATTCTATTTGTTCTCTCTTCCAAAAAGTAAACACATGCATCTCTATTATAACGGTGAGATACAGATATCATTTGAAGAAGGATATTTGAGATCTTGCTTTGAGCTTTCTTGTATAGTATTGTCTTTATTGTGTAAGTTCAGTATAGTAACTTGAAAACATTATTGACAAACAAAAATACAGTATTAAATTGAGTTTTGTAAGCAGGTTTTTCAAATGGGCATGCATGATTATTTTTATTTCAATAATGGTTTACGTAGGTATGAGCAGGGACATTCCTCAAGTGTTTCCATGTAAAATCCCTGTTTTCTTTACAATCATAAGC
The DNA here is from genome assembly GCF_027580195.1 of Bos mutus. NCBI lineage: Eukaryota > Metazoa > Chordata > Mammalia > Artiodactyla > Bovidae > Bos > Bos mutus. Next base: position 28,335,332 of record NC_091625.1, on the reverse strand, counting down.
AGGAAAGCCAAGCAGCTGGGTTCTCTTTAATATTAACTAGGTCACATTGTTAAATTAAACATTTGAAGTTTCTGTAATATTCCTGAGGAAACAGAGGCCCTCTAAGGCATCCAGAAAATGCAGAGTTGTTTTAGACATCAAGAAATATGTTTATGACTTGTCACGAAAAGAAACTTTGAGCCATGGCAGTGTGTCTTTAGGAACAGACTTCCTTTTCTTCTACAAATAACCCAAAAGCATATGGACATACCTTTACAGAAGTTCTATCAAGAAAACCTGCTGAAAGGTTGTACGGTCCTCTGTTGTTTTATTTAAGTGTCTAGCTGGTTTGGTTGGTTAATAATATCTCTTTGGCTTCTTATTTGGTATTTATTGATGATTACTTGAAACATTGCCTTCAGTTATGAGGCTATTTCAGAATGATTTTCAACACACAAAATAAATGGAGCAGAGCTCTGGTAGGATGTGTGAACGTTCAGATTTGGTATTTATATTTTTTGCATCAACCAGCTAATAGGCAAATGTTCCATTTTATATGTGCTATATAGATATTACAGATATATGGTCTAAGAAACAGTGATACATTTTAAATTTATGAGGCTATTAGATCATGTAAGAATCAGCAGATTATCTAAAATATTAATATAGAGGATTGGCTAGGTGGGTAGCATGTGTAATTATCTTTAGCAATGAAAAGGATTTTTTTAAATAATTTTTGTTTTAGTTGAGAAAACTGCTTTCTAATATGTTATTAGCACTAGTTAGCAGTGTTACCAGTATTCTTACAGACAGAATACAAAATTCTACAGACAGAAGAGCCTGGTAGGGTATAGTCCATGAGGTCGCAAAGAGTCAGACATGACCCAGCACACACACACATATCCAGCACTATTAGTATTTGAAAAGGAGAAAATAATCAATATAAAAGAAAGCTTGGCTTTGAAATATTATTATATCTCAACTTAAAGAATATAAATTTTTTCATGAATTGAAGTTTTTATTTTGTAAATATCTATAGGTTAGCCCCACACATGGACATAATACTGTGGAATTTATTCTGTGCTATGTAGAAATTTATTCCCCTGTACCATAGGAAAAAAATATAAAATAGTAATTCACTGGACTGAAACACCCAAGTTGTACTATTTTTTTAAAGGAGTGCAAATGGTACTGTTGAAATAAAAAGATATATTTAGAAACCAAATAAGTATAGGTATTAAATACAATAAATGCACTTTTATAGTAAATAGTGGACATTGTTATGTTTAGACAGTGTTTGGTCAGTATTTGACTTAGTTTCAAGTTTCCTGCATATATTTTTGTCCTTAATGATACTGATGCATTTATTCTGTCAAAATTAGTTTTTGTGGTGAATGAGAGGGACCTAGATGAGAATCAAAATAAACATTAACGAAACAATTAAGAGTGAACAAATCCTAAACCGTATTAAAAAATTTCAATGGATTATAATTGGTTTACATATAACAGAGGTTCAAAGCTTTGTCTTGTTTCTAATTCAGTCTTTCAGTTTTCATATTTCTGTAAAAGATAAATGAAACTTTCCAACCTAAGTAATTTTTGTTTTCAAAACTGTCCGGATTAAATAAGAATACTACTAAGCATACTCTTTACTATTTGGCTCAGCTACCTTTGACCTTTTGAGGGAGTTGTTTATTATAATACAGTATTATAAATGATATAATTTTGAATAAATATACATTTCTGCTTTTAAAAAAGTCTTTATTTTGCATATGGTAAATGTTGAATTTTGTAGTGTGGATCTGTTGCATCTGTGAAATGGAGATTTCTAAAATGTCATCTAAAAATGGACAACAGTAATTTCATTTTGAGGGAAATTGTAGTTAGCCATTTTGGTTAGGACACCTGAAATTTTCTGATACTTGTATGTTTGGGGTTAAAGGGAAAAACATAATTTCATCAAAATTACATTTTCAGTATGTTGTAACTTCTAGTCAAGCCTTCAAAGGACAGCTTGAAAGAAGAAAGTTAACTTTTAAGTCTCATGGAGCAGTGGGAATGATCAATAAGTAAAATAGCATTTTCATGCAAAGTTATTGGATTAAACAAGAAGCTAATTATAAAAACATTGATTTAAATAAATCCTATAAAATAATTCTGGTTCAAAATATTAAGTAAAATAAAATTTTCAGTTTAACATGAAAAAAATGCCTCCTCAATAAATACACAGTTGTATCTTCTGTGAGTTTCCTCGTTTATCCTATCTGTGGATGAAAAATCATCTGATGAGGGAAAGAGACATCTGGAACCCTTTATATTTGATGTACGACTTTAGCTAAGATGCAGATGATTTTCCTGTGCACAGCTTTTGAGGTTATCATGTCTTTTAGAGTTGCCTCTTTCCCCAGCTCTGTCAGGAGAAGCCCAAGTTTTCTAGCAGCTACTGGAGCATTCTGAGTGGGAATAAACCCAGGCAACCAGAGAATACTCAAAAAGCCAGAGATACAGCCGTACTTCTTGTCGCCTAAAAGTGCATTAAACTGTATCATTAATTCTAAATACAGAAGATGATTTCAAAATGTCAAGAGTTTCTGATATCAAGAATTAAATATCAAGATAAGAGGCCATGGGGACGTGATGGGCAGGGTGGTGATGTATAGCAGCACCATAACCCTTATCTCTGAGTAATCACTTTTCTCTGAAGATAAGATATCCTCTTACTCCCCTTTAGCTTCCCCAGGGGCTCAGCCTTAAAGAATCTACCTGCAGTGTAGGAGCTGCAGGAGACATGGGTTCAATTCCTGGGTAGGAAAGACCCCCTGGATGCGGAAATGGCAACCCACTTCAGTATTCTTGCCAGGAGAATTCCATGGACAGAGGAGCCTGGTGGGCTGTAGTCCATAGGACATGACTCAGTCGACTTAGCACACACAGATGCTCTTATTCCTATTTTTCTAACTGGAAACATAAAAGTATCCTCTGGAAACTGTATATGCTTTGTAATCTTTTAGGGAAAAAAAATGCTGCGTTATATACACAAAAACACAATTCACTCAGTTGCATAGGACTGAAATATTTGCATGCTGATTTATAAGTCCTAAAATTTTTAAAATACATATAATAAGACTTTATTGCTAGAAAATTATTAAATGTTCTTTGTATCTGGGATTCATGGAGAAGACTGGTAATATCCTTTCTGTTGAATCCATATATCTAAACATTTCATTTGGATGTTTAATGGACATACCGCATTTAACACTGACGAAACTAAATTTCTTTATCCTGAACCTGCTTCCTCTTTATAACCTTCCCATCTCACTCAGTCAGTCCTAACCTTCCAGTTTCTAGGGCTTAAAATTTTATAGTCATCCTTTCTCTCTCTTTTTAAAAAAATCTCAGAACCACATCCAATCTGCTAGCTCATAGTTTCCACACTCTGTCTACTTCTCTAAACTTCATCATCAGTACCTTGTTCCAAGACCTCACTTTCCAACTGGAATAATAATCTGAAAACTCATCTCCTTGCTTCTGCTCTTGCCCTCTAGAGTAAATTTCTAACATATTAACAAGGATGAGCTCAGGTGATTTCATTCTTCTGAAAACCCTCTGCAAGAGTAAAAACCAGGGTTCTTACGTTGATGTTTGAGGAGTGATAGAAAGTTTGTAAGCACCAGTATAGCAGAAGAACATATTTTCTGATTGGGCTGGCATCATTACCTGCACAATGCCAACATAATTGTTAAGTAATTTCTTGCTTCTGAAGTTCTAGACACTGTACTCTTTCACCCTGACCTTGATTTTTCTTAGGTCATCTCTTAAGCTTTCATCTACTCTTTATTGTCTTCTGTCATCCTTGCAATTCTAGGAACTTGTCAAGCATTCCTCCACCTCAAAACTTTCACTCTCTGTTGCTCCTGCTTCTTTCCACCAGATATCCCCATAACTTTTTCCCTCATCTCCTTAAGATCTTTGCTCAAATGTCACTTTCTTAGAACTCTCTGGATTTCCCTGTTTAAAACTACATGGCCCTTTGATTCTTCACATTTTTTTTCTGCTCTATTTCTTCTCCATAGCTTTTATCACCTCCTAATACACTTTACATTTTCCTCTAATAGCATATGAACTCCACACAGGCAGGGATTTTTGTCTGTCTTGTTTACCATTGCATTACCAGTGCCTTGAATAGTGCCTGGAATTTAGTAGCAAATCCAAGAAGATTGCATGAATATCTTAATTTGTTGTTTCAGCATGTTATATATTAGCTGGTAGTACACATTTGAGAAGGGCTCTTTTTTTCATTGATAAGAATTTTTTAAAAAATTCATCATCAAAGTGAGAATTTCACCTCTCTGATGATGGTGGAATCATCAACCAAGAATTACATTCCCTTTTCTCCCAAATCTGGTTACCACCCCAGGGCCTAAGTTTTACATCAGTGTATGAGCTTCATCTTTGGAAGCTTTATCTAAAGTGAAAGTGAAGTCTCTCAGTCGTGTCTGACTCTTTGCGACCCCATGGACTATAGCCTACCAGGCTCCTCTGTCCATGGGATTTTCCAGGCAAGAGTGCTAGAGTGGATTGCCATTTCCTTCTCCAGGGGATCTTCCCAACCCAGGAATCGAACCCAGGTCTCCCGCATTACAGGCAGACGCTTTTACCGTCTAACCCACCAGGGAAGCCAAGATCATTAAATGTTGTGTCTAAATATTCATGGCTTATATTTACACCTAGAGAGACTACAAGATATCTCAGATGAAAAGTCATTTTGAACTCAAAACAATAGCAAATTGTTCTTAGTTGATTACTCTAGTTAATTCCAATCTTTAAAAATTGAAGAATGTTCAATATGAAAGAAAGATTAAGAGAATATGCATATATACTTACTTTTACTGGAAAGGAAAAGAGGAGAAGGAAGGAAATAGATTATGATCATCCTTCCTCTGAAACAATTATAAGATAAATGAGGAAGTTCTTTTATGTTTCTAAATCTTCTTCTTATCTAGAAATCTATATATTGCAACCACTTCATCTATGAACCCTCTTTACAGAAGTCTTATCTCAACTGGGTTTTATATTTGATATCTTTTCATATTTTTCACTATCCTGACATCACATGACAAGAATTGATCAAGCTTATACATTCTAACTGCATTTCCAACTTTCTCCCTTCACCTCTGTATTTCACTTGCAGATACTGTTTTCTGAATTTTACAATCACAGTTTTGGTCCTTAACAATCCCACCCCCCCCAGCCCGTTTTTGTTTTGTTTTGTTTTGTTTTTTACTATTTTGACAGATTTCCTCATAGTTTTAGTAAACAGATATATTAGATATTGGTTCTTGGTATGACAAGTTTTGATTTTTATCCTTTGCAGTTTATCTTTTTATTCATACTAAATCGATGCTATTCCTTTTCTTCCACTACACCTTCTCCTACATTACAGTAGTTCAATCCAACAGGTTTATAGTTTTCTACCAGGACTTCTGTTAAGAAGACACTGAAAATAAAAGGTGGGTAAGTGGTATTGAAGAAGGAACCAGAAGTTGAAAAGTATAGATATTTGAAAGTGTTTTCAGAAGACAACCAGTCTTTAGTGACTTTTTGGTGGATATTGTGTGCACTGATACTCAGTGTTGATCATGTTTCTTGTCAATTACTTAAAAATATGGCATTCAGGGTTAATGGATAGTTTGGAAAATCTTCTATAGAGAAGAGACTAAATGGCTCCTGCTCAGAAACAAGGCAGGATTTTCTTGTGTTTATATCCTTGACAGTCTGTGCAGTGGAAGCCATTTGCCTCTGTGGCCTCCTTTTTTGTCAGTCTTCAAGAATGTGTTTAGTACCACTTCAGAAATATAGACTTCAAGCTCAGTACACATAGAATATTAAAGATACTATACGTTGTGTTGTCTTCTACTCAATTTTATTTTTTTCATGAATTATTTTTATGATTTAATCCTAACAATATGTTCTTTGATAAATGTATTAATTACATTCACTGTTTAATGCATGTAGAAATTTTACAAAGTAGGTCACTTTTTATTATATTCTTAAGCCCATAGTATCAATGTTTCATTTAATGTCTAGATTATTTCATGTAATGTCTAGATTGTTTCATGCCTTTGTTGATTTCTGAGGACAAATGGACTTCTGTTAAATAAAATGTCGCTAAATGAAATTTCAGGTTCTGAAATGTGAATGTGCGTATATGCCCTTTCAATCTTTTCATCATAAACTAAATTTCTGTAAATTTAGAAGACATATCATATCAAATAGCTATGAATACATTTGTCATTGAAACATGGAGACATGAAGCTGCTGTTAGTATTTGAAAGTATAAAATACTTTTAAAAAGACTTTAAACATGTGGGCATATTGTAATGTTATTTTGAATTTATTGTTGACTCAATAAAATACATTTTATGAGATTGTTATAAACAGCAAGTCACTAGAAAGAACTTAGTGACTTCTGGAATGACAAAATATCTCCAAGCCAGTGTTAGTTATAAAGTCCTCCCTTGAAGCAGAGGAATGGACTGGATGATGATTTCAGTTTATTTCATTTTTAATGTTAACAAACATTTATTGGAGCACTTATTCTGTCCCAGGTACTGTCCTAGGCTCCAGAGGTACAGGAGTAAACAAAACCAAGCCTGTGTCCTTCTGAAAGTCTCATTCTAGGGGAGAAGACATACAAAAAGCAGATAAGCAAAATTATATACTGTCAGTTAGTAGTGGGAGTACAATGAAGACTTATTAGGTTAATTTGTATCATCTCTGACACTCTGGGCTTCCCTGGAGGCTCAGATGGTAAAGAATCTGCTGGGGTCCGGGAGACTAGGGTTTGATCTTTGAGTCGGGAAGATCCCCTGGAGAAGGGAATGGTTACCCACTCCAGTATTCTTGCCTAGAGAATCCCATGGACAAAGGAGCCTGGGAGGCTACAGTCTATGGGATCACAAAAAATCAGACACGACTGAGCAACTAACATTTTCTGGCAGTCTTGTTTCCTCAGCTGTGAAGTAGGACAATACTTGTACCAAAAACATGAGCTAGATCTCATTATATATCCTCTTGTTAATCTGGGCCCTTACTTTTCATGGAAAAATATAATATAATCTTTCTGTATCCATGCTATTTGGGGATGGTGATCAGGATTCTTCCGTTTCTTCTTTTCTGCTCAGCACTGGCGGTGGTTGCCAGGGTTGCACATGCTCACAGAAAATGCATCTTGCATCCTGCCTTTCAGGATCATTCAGTGGTGCCGTCTCCTCCTCAGTTTTGTCACTTTTAAGGGAAATTCCATACTGCTTTAATTTATTATGAGTGAAACATAAGCATGAATTTTCATCAGAAAATAAGACTAAAGAACCAAAGATAAATAAGTCCTGATAGACTGAGTAATTTAATTTTTCCATTTAATAGGTTACTTTCACTTATCCACAGGGAGAACCACAGATCGATGGTTTTCCTGGATGGGTTTGGGTGTGTTTCTTCTATGTACCACAGTTAAAGGGAGCTCTGATTGTCCATCCAGAGGTGTTAATTTAGGTAGCATGAAAAGGATTACTTCCTCTTGGTATGTGAAACTTAGTGAGTTTTGTTTTTTTATAAATGGGTCATATTGTAAAATAGAGAATCTTGTCATGGGAAAGTCTGAAAGTTTGGACAGAGTACAGGATACCATGAATATTGACTATAACTCATCTAGGAGGAGCTGAGAGCAAATAAAAGTTTCTCTTATGAAACAGATAAAAAAAAAAACAGCAAATGACTTCCATCTTAGGAAAACAAATCACTAAATAAAAGTATCTACATTAGGGCAGGATGGAATGCCAGGTTAATTAATTAAAATAAAAACTGAGTCATCTTTCATATACTTTCATAAAGGGATATTTCAGATGGTCAACAATTAATTCTTTAAATTCATGGGGAAAACCCAGATGATCTATTATGGTTATAATAAAACATCCTGCCTTTGAAAGCGGTAAAGTATTGCCTATAATTGTGAACTGATATGTTTATGAAGTCTTTGTAAATTTATTTCTCTCATTGACTATATACTAAAGATTTTAGCCAATCTCTAGAAAAAAAATAGTGACTTTTATACAATTTCATACAAAAAGGCATTTGAAAGCAATTTTTCTTGTAGAAAGAATTTTAAACCTATTTTGCCACAGTTGCTCTTTTGTTATTTAATGGATGTTATAACAAATTTTTCCCCAAAATAATAAAGCAAATTATTGATATAATTCAAGACTTTAAAAAAAATCTAAGAATTCGTAGGCATAAATAATTTTAAACTTGGAACAATGATGAGAATATTTGATAATTATTCAACATATTTGATTAATGAAAACTAACAAAGAATTGTTAACACCCAAGGAAAAAAAGCAAAAAAAAAAAAAAAGAGCTTTCTTATTACTCATCCCTCAGGCATGGCCCCCCTCAACATAACCCAAAACTGGCTCCCTTTTTGCTTTCTTTGAGAATAATAGATATTACTACTGGAAGATCCTTTAGAAATTAAGTAATCCAGATTGCTCATTTTATTAGTATTTCTATAAATATACTATTATTTATAGTATAATATAAGGTTTGTCTTGCTAAAAGTCACACAACTAGTTAAGTGAAATGCTGGTACTAGAATGAAGATTCAACCAATTTGGAGATAATGTAGTTGCTTTTAAGCAATGTTGCTGCTTCCTTGTTCTCCCCACCCTTTTCTGTTAAACTATGTTCTGCCTGTGTATGGTCCCGTTTCATTTTTTTCCATACCATTTAATGTGCTTGGAATTCTCAACCAGTATTATATTGGGTAACCATCTACAAATGCAAAAAGCACAATATTCAGAGATATTAAAATTAGAAACAGACTGTTCGGTTCAGTTCAGTTCAGTTCAGTTGCTCAGTTGTGTCCGACTCTTTGCGACCCCATGAATTGCTGCACGCCAGGCCTCCCTGTCCATCACCAACTCCTGGAGTTCACTCAGACTCACGTCCATTGAGTCAGTGATGCCATCCAGCCATCTCATCCTCTGTCGTCCCCTTCTCCTCCTGCTCCCAATCCCTCCCAGCATCAGAGTCTTTTCCAATGAGTCAACTCTTCGCATGAGGTGGCCAAAGTACTGGAGTTTCAGCTTTAGCATCATTCCTTCCAAAGAAATCCCAGGACTGATCTCCTTCAGAATGGACTGGTTGGATCTCCTTGCAGGCCAAGGGACTCTCAAGAGTCTTCTCCAACACCACAGTTCAAAAGCATCAATTCTTCGGTGCTCAGCCTTCTTCATAGTCCAACTCTCACATCCATACATGACCACAGGAAAAACCATAGCCTTGACTAGATGGACCTTTGTTGGCAAAGTAATGTCTCTGCTTTTCAATATGCTATCTAGTTTGGCCATAACTTTGCTTCCAAGGAGTAAGTGTATTTTAATTTCATGGCTGCAGTCACCATCTGCAGTGATTTTGGAGCCCAAAAAATAAAGTCTGATGCTGTTTCCACTGTTTCCCCATCTATTTCCCATGAAGTGATGGGACCGGATGCCATGATCTTCGTTTTCTGAATGTTGAGCTTTCAGCCAACTTTTTCACTCTCCTCTTTCACTTTATCAAGAGGCTTTTGAGTTCCTCTTCACTTTCTGCCATAAGGGTGGTGTCATCTGCATATCTGAGGTTATTGATATTTCTCCCAGCAATCTTGATTCCAGCTTGTGCTTCTTCCAGTCCAGCGTTTCTCATGATGTACTCTGCATAGAAGTTAAATAAGCAGGGTGACAATACACAGCCTTGACATACTCCTTTTCCTATTTGGAACCAGTCTGTTTTTCCATGTCCAGTTCTAACTGTTGCTTCCTGACCTGCATACAGATTTCTCAAGAGGCAGGTCAGGTGGTCTGGTATTCAGACTGTACATATCCACATATCCACTATTCCCAGTCTTTGAAACCATCTTCAGTGAAAGTTGCTCAGTCGTGTCTGACGCTTTGCGACCCCATGGACTTTACAGTCCATGGAATTCTCCAGGCCAGAATACCGGAGTGGGTGGCCTTTCCCTTCTCCAGGGGTTCTTCCCAACCCAGGGATTGAACCCAGGGATCGAACCCAGGTCTTCCACATTGCAGGTGGGTTTTTTACCAGCTGAGCCACAAGGGAAGACCCTGAAAGGATCTTAGCATATATGGCACAATCCCAGTCCTGCAGGAAGATGAAAGTTTATCAGGCCTATGACTAAAATAGCACTAGTCACTCTACGAAGCCAGCTATCTTGTGTTTAGAACCATGTGTTTCTTTATTTCAAGAAGAAAATGGAGTGGGGAGCACCTCAGCACAATTACTCAGCTTAACTCTTGACTATTTTCTCTACATTTGCAATGATTGAAGGCAAGTCAAAGATCAGGAATCTGGTGACTTTTCCTGTCATGGTGGCTGCCAATCAACTTTGTGTTGTGTGGGAGAGATGTGCTACTGTCTGGGAGAGAGCTTCCCACACGCATTTCCCCTAATGTGTTACCTTATTATGTACTTTTGTCATGGTATTTGCTATAGGAATTTTATGGACTGCCAAAGAGTCAGATACAACTTAGTGACTAAACAACAAAAATCTTTAATGGATTGGATTCCTCAAATCTTAAGAGAAAGTTGGAGAGAACTATGGGTCTTAATAAATTCGTTAATCTAAGTATACAAAAATATTTAATTCAGTTCACTAAAAGGGAGTAAGAAGATTCTGTTTCAGAATTTACCTGAGATTATCTCAGCATTGCTATTGTTGAGTTTGGAAAATGGTGGCTTTGGAGTTACTTGGTCATTATCATTTTAGTTGACTTTTAAACCGCATTCTTTTATTTTTTAAATTAATTTAAATTGGAGTTTAGATGCTTTACAATGTTGTATTTGTTTGTATTATGCAGCAAAGTGGATAAGCCATATATTAATATATACATCTATCCCTCCCTTTTGTTTTTTAAAATAATGTGTGAAAATATGGTGTTAGACCCATACTGAGAATAGTAACATAAATGTTACACAGAGTAAACTATCTTAAAATAATGCACTTAAAAAACCATAGTACTCATAATGCAATTATAATTTAAGTTGAGAGTAATTTAATTTAAATATGGTTTCTCTTTGGGAAACAAAACTGTGATGAAAAACAGCATGCTTCATACATCATACCACAGATTATGATAAATTTCAAATGCAAGTCATTTGAAAGTCAAAAGCTAAATGACAATTGGGAAATTTTTTCAGCTCATATCACAGACATAGAGCTAAGTTCTCTAATACATTAAAATGTTTCTAGAAATTGATGAGAAAAAGAAAAACCTAATAGAAATATGATTTAAACTTTTGGTTCACAGAAAAGAAAATATAGTATCTCTAAAAATATAAAAAGATCCTGTACCAATGCTCAAAATGAGAGAAAGAAATATTCAGTGGAACAGTCTGATAGCACACCCTCTCTCAAGGAGGTGATGGAGAAATAAGTTCTTCCTCACATTGTTATAGGATGGATGACCATTTGGCAGTATCTTTAAAAACTACAAAAGGAAAGGTACGTAGACTCAGCCAATGCACTTTTGAGAATTTAATCCTTCAAACACACTTGCACAAGAGAAGTATTTCATAGGATATATTTAAATATATTTCCAAGGATGTTCATAGGATAATTGTTCTCAAGAACAAAATATGGAAGAAAATAATGTCTAAAACTACATGCTATATCTACAGAAAAAAATATGTGCTATATCTATACTCTACAGATCTAATACAAAATGCTTAAATAAACAAGAATACCATACAAACCTTAAAAAATGAGGAAACACTTTCTGTACTAAAATAGAAAGATACATTGTTCAGAAAAATATCAAGGTACAGAATACTGTACAGTTCAGTTCAGTTGCTCAGTCGCATCTGACTCTTTGTGACCCCATGGACTGCAGCATGCCAGGCTTCCCTGTTCATCACCAACTCCTGGAGTTTACTCAAACTCACGTCCACTGAGTGGGTGATGCCATCCAACCATCTCATCCTCTGTCGTCCCCTTCTCCTCCCACCTTCAATCTTTCCCAGCATCAGGGTCTTTCCCAATAAGTCAGTTCTTCCCATAAGGTGGCCAGAGTATTGGAGTTTCAGCTTCAGCATCAGTCCTTCCAATGAATAATCAGGATTGATCTCCTTTAGGATTGACGGGTTTGATCTTGCAGTCCAAGGGATTCTCAAGAGTCTTCTCCTGTACCTACTGTGTTTATTACAGTCTTCTACTGTACAGAATGTGTTTATTTAATGTAAAAAATGTAAAAAAAGTGGGGAAGGGAATAAAATAAATGTACATATTTGCTTGTATATTAAGAAAATGCAGAAGAATATTAAAAAATTAATAGCATTGGTTGTCTGTTGGGAGAGTTGGAAATTGGGTAGATCCAGCAAGGGTGGGCAGAGAAGGCAATGGCACCCCACTCCAGTACTCTTGCCTGGAAAATCCCATGGACGGAAGAGCCTGGTAGGCTACAGTCCATGGGGTCGCTAAGAGTCGGACACGACTGAGCGACTTCACTTTCACTTTTCACTTTCATGCATTGGAGAAGGAAATGGCAACCCACTCCAGTGTTCTTTCCTGGAGAATCCCAGGGATGGGGGAGCGTGGTGGGCTGCCGTCTATGGGGTCGTACAGAGTCGGACACGACTGAAGCGACTTAGCAGCAGCAGTAGCAGCAGCAAGGGTGGGAAGGAGATTTGCACTTTTCACATTTCTGTAGTTTTTAAATTGAACTTTGTCCATGTATTGTTTATTGAAAAATCAAATAAAAGCAATAAATTGTTATTGTCTTAAGCCATTCTGACATTGCTAATAGTTTAAAAGTTTGTAGTATATATACAGACTAACAGGAGTACCCATACACCTACACTTCGGCTTAAGACTAGTGCCAATAGTTTTAACTCTTCCTCACATCTCTATATGATGTCATCTGATTTTACTTAGATTGCTATCCCAAATTATGTTGATTATTAATTTTATTTTCTCTGTAGTTTTTATCACTTATGAGTAGTTCTTTGAAAAATATAGCTTTTGCAAAGAGCAAGATCAAATTTTCTCTTCTTTGAATGGCAAATACAGTTAAAATTATCTGGGGCTGATATTTTCCTTATGTAAATATTTATATTCTTAATAGCATATCCTCAATGATTTCAGGACTATTGCAATTTTCATTTTCTAGTTGAGTTATTTAGGCTATTGTACAGGCATACCTCATTTTATTGTGGTTTGTTTTATTATGCTTTGTAGATACTGTGGTTTTCTTTTCTGAACTGAAGGTTTGAGTCAACCCTGCCTCAAGCAAGTCTATTGGCTGCATTTTTCCAACAGCATTTTCTTACTTTGTATCTCTGTGTCTCATTTTGGAAATTCTTGCACCATTTCAAATGTTTTCATCATCATTATATGTGTTATGGTGATCTGTGATTAGTGATCTTTGATGGTACCACTATGACTCACTGAAGGCTCAGATGACTGTAAGCATTTTTTAACAATAAAGTGTATATTAATTAAGGCTATGTACATTGTTCTTCAGACATAATGTTGTTGCATATGTCATAGACTAGGGTATAATGTAAGCAAAACTGTTATATGCACTGAGAAGGCAGGAAAATTGTGTAATTGGCTATATTGCAATATTTATTTTACTGCAGTGGTCTGGAACTCAACCCACAATATCTCTGAGGCATGCCTGTCTCTGTATTTCTTTTTCTAGAAATTTGATCATTTTCAATAAACTCTTCAAATTTATTTACCTAAATTTTATACTAATCTCTGTTTTTTGAATATATAGGCTGCATTTGTGTTCACCTCTGCTTCCTATTCCTCATATTAATAATACATTTTTTTGCTTGTATTGCCATATGCCTTCTTTATATAGCTTAGTTGAAACTGTATTGTACTTTTGCTTCCTATTTCACTAACTCCACTATATTATTTTTCATTTGCTTCTTTTTTTGTGTTAAATTTTGTGGATATTCTTTTTTTTTAAAATATGAATTCTTACTTGGGTTCTGAACTATTAATTTTGAGTCTTTCGAATATTAAAACATTTTAAGCTATGATTTTTTTCTCAAAAAAAATGTTTTCCTCTTTGTTCCAAAGTACTTTACATTGTTGCCTCTCACATTTCATCCTTGACCTCTGTGGAATTACTGTTTATATGCAGTGAATGGTGGAGATCAAATATTGCCTCCCATCAAGCATCTAACCTTAGTCTTTGGTAGTCCTGACTTCTCTTATTGTTGTATATTTCAAATGCTCCAGCCCCCTTATGTTTCCCTTGCTTTATCTCCTGTACTCTCAGTAGTTATCTAAACCAAAACATTAAATGAAACAGGAATGGCAAAAATTCCTGATTAGTGACCATCATCAGACTTAGAAATCCTTCTTCAGATTCACACACATGTCTTGTATTTATCATCTGAGAATTTCCCTTATTTTCTTCTCAGTTTAGCATGGTTTAAATTTTTTGTTAACATATAGCACTTCTTTTTGTTTTGTAAAAAGAGAAATTGTTACAATATCTACATATTAATAGTATAAGGATTGCCATTTTCAGAACTTTTAACTATGGCAAAATAAAAGCTTTGGAATAATGAGTGTAATTTAGTTTTTAAGAAATATATATAGAGGTGGTCCTAAGATGGTGGAGGAATAGGACGGGGAGACCACTTTCTCCCCCACAAATACATCAAAAGAACATTTAAACGCTGACTAAATTCCACAAAACAACTTCTGAATGCCGGCAGAGGACATCAGGCAACCAGAAGAGCAGCCCATTGTCTTTGAAAGGAGGTAGGAAAAAATATAAAAGACAAAAAGAGAGACAAAAGAGGGAGGGACGGAGCTCTGTCCCGGGAAGGGAATCTTAAAAAGAGAGGTTTCCAAACACCAGGAAACACTCTCACTGCCGAGTCTGTGGCGAGCCTTGGAACCTCAGAGGGCAACATAACTGGGAGGAAAAATAAATAAATATTTAAAACCCACAGATTACGAGCCCAGCGGTAACTCCCCCAGCGGAGAAGCAGTGCAGATGCCTGCACCCGCCATTAGCAAGCGGGGGCTGGGCAGGGAGGCGCAGGCTGCATTGCTTAGTGTAAGGACCGGGCCTGAATGCCCGGAGGGCAATCTGAGGGAACTAACTTGGGCTAGCAAACTGGACTGTGGGATAGCTACCGTGCGAAAAGCCCTAACCTAAGACACCGTCAGGTCCGCTCACAGAACAAGAGACTGAACAGATAGCCGGCTGCAGACCATCCCCCTCCAGTGACAGGCAGACAGAGCCAGAAGGGGGCAGTCGCAGCCCCAGAGAGGCATTATCTACCAAACTGCAAGCAGGCTTCTTTGCTAACTAAGACTTCTTGGGGTTCTGGACAGTCACCATCCACCTGAGAAGGCGCGCCAGTTGTACACCCAGAAAATCGAGCGGCAGGGACAGGGGAGGCTGTAAGTTGCAGCAACGGCGCTCGCCAAACACTTCATCACCTGAGCTGCTCGGACCTGGGAAGGGCACAAAACGCAGGCCCAACCGAGTCTGCGCCTCTGAGGACTACACGAGTGCCTGAACCTGAACGGCTTAGACCTGGGAGGTGCATGCAACCCAGGGCCGGCCTCGGATGGTTCCCAGCGGAGCAACCTAGAGCCTGAGCAGTGTGGGCAGGGAGGGCACACGTGCTGTGAGTGGGGGCAGTCCCAGTGTGGCCGAGACACTGCAAGCACAGGCCAGTGTTTCTTGTTAGCAGCGTTCCTCCCTTCCCACAGCGCAACTGAACAAGTGAGCCTGAAAAAGTGTCCACCACCGCCCCCTTGTGTCAGGGCGGAAATCAGACACTGAAGAGACCAGCAAACAGAAGAAGCTAAAACAGAGGGAACCGTCTTGGAAGTGACAAGTGCAATAGATTAAAACCCTGTAGTTAGTACCAAATACATTGGAAGGGGCCTATAGATCTTGAGAAATATAACCTGGACCAAGGAACTAGCTGATAATGAACTGACCTGACACTGCCCACAACAACACCAGAGAAAGTCCTAGATACATTTTTACTATTTTAACTATCATTTTTTTTAAATTAAAAAAAAATTTTAAGTCCTATATTACTCCTTTTTCATTTTTATAACCTACTATTAATTTGCAAAAAAAAAAGAGAGACCCTATTTTCTAAAGAAAACTTCATATATATATATTTTAACAATTTTTGCAACTTTTTTCTTTTTTTCTGTTTTTTAATATTGTACTTTTGAAAATCCAACCTCTTCTCTAGATTTTTAATCTTTGCTTTTTGGTATTTATTATCAACTTTGTACCTTTAAGAACCCAATCTTCAGTACTCATTTTTACTTGGGAGCGAGATTACTGGCTTGACTGCTCTCTTCCTCTTTGGACTCTCCTTTTTCTCCACCAGGTCACCTCTATCTCCTCCTTCCCTTCTCTTCTGTACCCAACCCTGTGAATCTCTTTGTGTATTCCAGATGGTGGAGAACACTTAGGGAACTGATTACTGGCTGGATCTGTCTCTCTCCTTTTGATTCCCCACCCCACCCCCTCCCTTGTCCTCCTGGCCACCCCTGTCTCCTTCCTCCCTCTTCTCTTCTCTGTATAACTCCGTGAACATCTCTGAGCAGTCCATTCCAGACTGTGGAGCGCACATAAGGAAGTGATTACTGGCTAGCTTGCTCTCTCCTCTTTTGATTCCACCTCATCTCATTCAGGTCACCTCTAACTCCCTCCTCCCTCTTCTCTTCTCCATATAACTCTGTGAACCTCTCTGGGTGTCCCTTACTGTGGAGAAACTTTTCATCTTTAACCTAGATATTTTATCAACAGTGCTGTGTAGATGGAGAAGTCTTGAGGCTATTGTAAAAATAAGACTGAAAACCAGAAGCAGGAGGCTTATGTCCAAATCCTGAGAACACTAGAGAACTCCTGAATCCAGGGAATATTAATCGACAGGAGCTCATCTTATGCCTCCATACCTACACTAAAACCAAGCACCACCCATGGGCCAACAAGTTCCAGAGAAAGACATACCATGCAAATTCTCCAGCAACACAGGAACACAGCCCTGAGCTTCAATATACAGGCTGCCCAAAGCCACTCCAAACCCACTGACATCTCATAACTCATTACTGGACACTTCATTGCACTCCAGAGAGAAGAAATCCAGCTCCACCCACCAGAACACCGACACAAGCTTCCCTAACCAGGAAACCTTGACAAACCACTGGTACAACCCCACCCACAGTGAGGAAACTCCACAATAAAGAGAACTCCACAAACTGCCAGAATACAGAAAGGCCACCCCAAACACAGCAATATAAACAGGATGAAGAGATAGAGGAATACCCAGCAGGTAAAGGAACAAAATAAATGCCCACCAAACCAAACAAAAGAGGAAGAGATAGGGAATCTACCCGATGAAGAATTCCAAATAATGATAGTGAAAATGATCTGAAATCTTGAAATCAAAATGGAATCACAGATAAATAGCCTGGAGACAAGGATTGAGAAGATGCAAGAAAGGTTTAACAAGGGCCTAGAAGAAATTAAAAAAGAGTCAGTATATAATGAATAATGCAATAAATGAGATAAAAAACACCCTGGAGGGAACAAATAGTAGAATAACAGAGGCAGAAGATAGGATTAGTGAAGTAGAATATAGAATAGTAGAAATAAATGAATCAGAGGAAAAAAGAAAAATGAATTAAAAGAAATGAGGACAATCTCAGAGACCTCCAGGACCATGTTAAACTCCCCAACATTCGAATCATAGGAGTCCCAGAAGAAGAAGACAAAAAGAAAGACCATGAGAAAATACTTGAGAAGATAATAGTTGAAAACTTCCCTAAAATGGGGAAGGAAATAATCACCCAAGTCCAAGAAACCCAGAGAGTCCCAAACAGGATAAACCCAAGGTGAAACACCCCAAGACACATATTAATCAAATTAACAAAGATCAAACACAAAGAACAAATATTAAAAGCAGCAAGGGAAAAACAACAAATAACACAAAAGGGGATTCCCATAAGGATAACAGCTGATCTTTCAATATAAACTCTTCAGGCTAGGAGGGAATGGCAGGACATACTTAAAATGATGAAAGAAAATAACCTACAGCCCAGATTACTGTACCCAGCAAGGATCTCATTCAAATATGAAGGAGAAATCAAAAGCTTTCAGTTTAGTTCAGTTGCTCAGTCGCGTCCGACTCTTTGTGACCCCATGAATCACAGCACGCCAGGCCTCCCTGTCCATCACCAACTCCCGGAGTTCACTCAAACTCACATCCATCGAGTCGGTGAAGCCATCCAGCCATCTCATCCTCTGTCATTCCCCCTTTCCTCCTGCCCCAAATCCCTCCCAGCATCAGAGTCTTTTCCAATGAGTCAACTCTTTGCATAAGGTGGCCAAAGTTCTAGAGTTTCAGCTTTAGCATCATTCCTTCCAAAGTACACCCAGGGCTGATCTCCTTTAGAATGGACTGGTTGGATCTCCTTGAAGTCCAAGGGACTCTTTAAAAACAAGCAAAAGTTGAGAGAACTCAGCACCACCAAACCAGCTCTCCAACAAATGCTAAAGGATCTTCTCTAGACAGGAAACACAACAAGGGTGTATAAACTCAAACCCAAAACAATAAAGTAAATGGCAACGGAATCATGCTTATCAATAATTACCTTAAACGTAAATGGGTTGAATGCCCCAACCTTAAGACAAAGACTGGCTGAATGGATACAAAAACAAGACCCCTACATATGTTGTCTACAAGAGACCCACCTTGAAAGTGGGTCTTACAGACTGAAAGTGAAGGGCTGGAAAAAGATATTCCACGCAAATAAAGACCAAAATAAAGCAGGAGTAGCAATACTCATACCAGATAAAATAGACTTTAAAACAAAGGCTGTGAAAAGAGACAAAGAAGGACACTACATAATGATCAAAAGATCAACCCAAGAAGAAGATATAACAATTATAAATATATATGCATCCAACATAGGAGCACCACAATATGTAAGACAAATGCTAACAAGTATGAAAGGAGAAATTAACAATAACACAATAATAGTGGGAGACTTTAATACCCCACTCACACCTATGGATAGATCAACTAAACAGAAAATTAACAAAGAAACACAAACTTTAAATGATACAATAGACCAGTTAGACCTAATTGATATCTATAGGACATTTCATCCCAAAACAATGAATTTCACCTTTTTCTCAAGCACACACGGAACCTTCTCCAGGATAGATCACATCCTGGGCCATAAATCTAGCATTGGTAAATTCAAAAAAAATTGAAGTCATTCCAAGCATCTTTTCTGACCACAATGCAGTAAGCTTAGATCTCAATTACAGGAGAAAAACTATTAAAAATGCCAACATATGGAGGCTGAACAGCACGCTGATGAATAACCAACAAATCACAGAAGAAATCAAAATATGCATAGACACGAATGAAAATGAAACCACAACAACCCCAAACCTGTGGGACACTGTAAAAGCAGTGCTAAGGGGAAGGTTCATAGCAATACAGGCATACCTCAAGAAACAAGAAAAAAGTCAAATAAATAACCTAACTCTATACCTAAAGCAAGTAGAAAAGGAAGAAATGAGGAACCCCAGGGTTAGTAGAAGGAAAGAAATCTTAAAAATTGGGGCAGAAATAAATACAAAAGAAACAAAGAGACCGTAGCAAAAATCAACAAAGCCAAAAGCTGGTTCTTTGAAAGAATAAAATTGACAAACCATTAGCCAGACTCATCAAGAAACAATGGGAGAAAAATCAAATCAATAAAATTAGAAATGAAAATGGAGAGATCACAACAGACAACACAGAAATATAAAGGAGACTAAGAGACTCCTAAGAGACTAAGAGACTACTATCAGCAATTATATGCCAATAAAATGGACAACTTGGAAGAAATGGACAAATTCTTAGAAAAGTACAACTTTCCAAAACTGAACCAGGAAGAAATAGAAAATCTTAACAGACCCATCACAAGCACAGAAATTGAAACTGTAATCAGAAATCTTCCAGCAAACAAAAGCCCAGGTCCAGACAGCTTCACAGCTGAATTCTACCAAAAATTTAGAGAAGAGCTAACACCTATCCTACTCAAACTCTTCCAGAAAACTTCAGAGGAAGGTAAACTTCCAAACTCATTCTATGAGGCCCCCATCACCCTAATACCAAAACCTGACAAAAATGCCACAAAAAAAGAAAACTACAGGCCAATATCACTGATGAACATAGGTGCAAAAATCCTTAACAAAATTCTAGCAATCAGAATCCAAAAACACATTAAAAAGATCATATACCATGACCAAGTGGGCTTTATCCTAGGGATGCAAGGATTCTTCAATATCCACAAATCAATCAATGTAATACACCACATTAACAAATTTAGAAATAAAAGCCATAAAATTATCTCAGTAGATGAAGAGAAAGCCTTTGACAAAATTCAACATCCATTTATGATAAACACTCTCCAGAAAGCAGGAATAGAAGGAACATACCTCAACATAATAAAAGCTATATATGACAAACCGACAGCAAACATTATCTTCAATGGTGAAAAATTGAAAGCATTTCCCCTAAAGTCAGGAACAAGACAAGGGTGCCCACTCTCACTGCTACTATTCAACATAGTTTTGGAAGTTTTGGCCACAGCAATCAGAGCAGAAAAAGAAATAAAAGGAATCCAAATTGGAAAAGAAGAAGTAAAACTCTCACTATTTGCAGATGACATGATCCTCTACATAGAAAACCCTAAAGACTCCACCAGAAAATTACTAGAGCTAATCAATGAATATAGTAAAGTTGCAGGATATAAAATCAACACACAGAAATCCCTTGCATTCCTATACACTAATAATGAGAAAATAGAAAGAAATTAAGGAAACAATTCCATTCACCATTGCAACGAAAAGAATAAAATACTTAGGAATATATCTACCTAAAGAAACTAAAGACCTATATATAGAAAACTATAAAACACTGGTGAAAGAAATCAAATAGGACACTAATAGATGGAGAAATATACCATGTTCATGGATTGGAAGAATCAATATAGTGAAAATGAGTATACTACCCAAAGCAATCTATAGATTCAATGCAATCCCTATCAAGCTACCAATGGTATTTTTCACACAGCTAGAACAAATAATTTCACAATTTGTATGGAAATACAAAAAATCTCGAATAGCCAAAGCAATCTTGAAAAAGAAGAATGGAACTGGAGGAATCAACCTGCCTGACTTCAGGATCTATTACAAAGCCACAGTCATCAAGACAGTATGGTACTGGCACAAAGACAGAAATATAGACCAATGGAACAAAATAGAAAGCCCAGAGATAAATCCATGCACCTATGGACACCTTATCTTTGACAAAGGAGGCAAGAATATACAATGGAGAAAAGACAATCTCTTTAACAAGTGGTGCTGGGAAAACTGGTCAACCACTTGTAAAAGAATGAAACTAGAACACTTTCTAACACCATACACAAAAATAAACTCAAAATGGATTAAAGAGAAACATAAGACCAGAAACTATAAAACTCCTAGAGGAGACAATAGGCAAAACACTTTTCAACATAAATCACAGCAGGATCCTCTATGACCCACCTCCCAGAATATTGGAAATAAAAGTAAAAATAAACAAATAGGACCTAATTAAAATTAAAAGCTTCTGCACAACAAAGGAAACTATAAGCAAGGTGAAAAGACAGCCTTCAGAATGGGAGAAAATAATAGCTAATGAAGCAACTGACAAAGAATTAATCTCAAAAATATACAAGCAGCTCTTGCAGCTCAACTCCAGAAAAATAAATGACCCAATCAAAAAATGGGCCAAAGAACTAAACAGACATTTCTCCAAAGAAGACATACAGATGGCTAACAAACACATGAAAAGATGCTCAACATCACTCATTATCAGAGAAATGCAAATCAAAACCACTATGAGGTACCGTTTCACGCCAGTCAGAATGGCTGTGATCCAAAAATCTACAAGAAATAAATGCTGGAGAGGGTGTGGAGAAAAGGGAACCCTCTTACACTGTTGGTGGGAATGCAAACTAGTACAGCCACTATGGAGAACAGTGTGGAGATTCCTTAAAAAACTGGAAATAGAACTGCCATATGACCCAGCAATCCCACTGCTGGGCATACACACCAAGGAAACCAGAATTGAAAGAGACATGTGTACCCCAATGTTCATCGCAGCACTGCTTATAATAGCCAGGACATGGAAGCAACCTTGATGTCCATCAGCAGATGAATGGATAAGAAAGCTGTGGTACGTATACACAATGGAGTTTTACTCAGCCATTAAAAAGAATACATTTGAATCAGTTCTAATGAGGTGGATGAAACTGGAGCCTAAGTAAGCCAGAAAGAAAAACACCAATACAGTATACTAACGCATATATATGGAATTTAGAAAGATGGTAACGATAATCCTGTATGCGAGACAGCAAAAGAGACACAGATGTATAGAGCAGTCTTTTGGACTCTGTGGGAGAGGTAGAGGCTAGGATGATTTGGGAGAATGGCATTGAAACATATATAATATCATATATGTTTTGAATATATATGAAATATATTCCACTATATATATGAAACGAATCGCCAGTCCAGGTTCCATGCATGATACAGGATGCTTGGGGCTCTGTGTACTGGGATGACCCAGAGGGATGGTATGGGGAAGGAGGTGGGAGGGGTGTTCAGGATGTAGAACACGTGTATACCCGTGGAGGATTCATATTGATGTATGGCAAAACCAATACCATATTGTAAAGTAATTAACCTCCAATTAAAATAAATAAATTTATATTAATAAAAAGAAATATATATTCTAGGAACTTTGCTACTGTCTCTGTGATGTGTTTTTTTTTATCACCAATACTTTTGACATTTTCATTGATGCAACGTGTTCCAATATTGTACATTAAAAGACAGAAAAGAAAATATTATTAGTGTAGGAAGTGAAGGGGCTTCCCAGGGGGCACTAGTGGTAAAGAACCCACCTGCCAATGCAGGAGATGTTAAGAGATATAGTTCGATTCCTGGGTCAGGAAGATGCGCTGGAGGAGGGCAGGGCAACCCGTGGCAGTATTCTTGCCTGGCGAATTCCCATGGACAGAGAAGCCTGGAGGGCTACAGCCCAGGGGGTTGCAAAGAATCGGACATGACTGAAACGACTCAACATGCACACAGAAAGTTGAATACTCACTGATTAAAGAGTAGGTGTTCTAGATATTGTAGATACACATTAAGTTAGGTATTCTCTATTGGTAGGAATTGTTGGTAAGTTTCCTTGGAATCACAATTGCTTAGTCATTTATTTTTCTCTTGCATGTAATTGATGTGTTGTTCTAGGCAAAATGCTCTCACATTTCACCTGCTGCCTATGCACTTTTCCATAAGTTTAGGTAGCACTTTCTGAGGTCATGGATATACAGAAAGCATTCAGCAAGGAATCTGTCATTTTCCATGGATCCCTTCTGTTTAAATAATTACATAAAAGGTGAAATCCTTTCAGGATTGTAGCGGGTAATGTTATAGTAAGCAAAATACTTCAGTGGGATTCTGTCTAATTTTTCTACTGTTCAGAACCTCCAGATTGTTTCTAAAATAATTTCTTAACAAAATCATTTTATACCTTTTAGAATGGATGTACCAGAATCGTGTATACCTGAAATTAAAAAAAAAAAAAAAAAAGAATCAGGTGATCTCTTATAAGATTCGTCATTTGTGGACCTACAAAAAAATCTGTCACAAGATACTCAGAACCTAAAGTGCCTTTCAGATTATTAAATAGCTCTCTACAATTGTTTGGATAAAAAGGTTCAAAGTGGGTATTAATAATACAGATAGAAAATCAAAGGCAAACAAAATTAACCATGTCTGCCATGATACCCCAAACTAAGGTTAGCACGGAAGCCTCTCAGGTCTTATGTCTTTTATGTAAGTTTATTTCTTTTGTGTATGTTTGCTAGAGTTGCTCTACCAAAATACCACAAACTAGGTGGCTTAACAAACAGAAATTTATTTCTCAGCATTATGGAGGCTACAAGTCCAAGGTCAAGGTATCTGCATGTCTGGTTTCTTCCGAGGCTTCTCTCCTTGACTTGGGGGTGGCTGGCTTCTTGCTATAATGTCACATGGTCTTTCCACTGTGCACCCACATCCTTGGTGTTTCTCCATGTCCAAATTTCTTCTTATCAGAGCACCAGTCAGACTAGATTCGAACCTACCTTAACAGCCTCATTTTAATTGAATTACTTCTTTAAAAGCCCTATCTCCAAATACCATCATGTTCTTAGGTCCTGGGGGTTAGGGCCTCAGTATATGAATTTGGCAGGGTGGAGAGCAAGGGAGAATAGAATTCAGATTATAACGTCCTTGCTTGTTGTTCACCAACTGTGAGACACATGTCTATCTCTTAAAATCTTCCTTGTACTTATTAGGATTATTATGACTATTAAAGAATAAAAAAAACATGCAGAACACTTAAGATAATGCCTGGTAAATAGTAAAAGTTAATTACTAGTGTTCATTACTATGGAATGGAGAGTGTGTATTTTTACATTTTGGTAAAAATTGTGAAATACCAAGTGTTCTGAAGATATCAAGTAAGTATGTGCATGCTAAGTTGCTTCAGTCGTGCCTGACTCCTTGCGACCCTATGGATGTTAGCTTGCCAGGCTCCTTTGTCCATGGGATTTTCCAGGCAAGAATACCAGAGTGAGTATTGCTCTTCTCCGGTGGGGTCTTCCCAACCCAGGGATTGAACCTGAGTCTCTGAATTCTCCTGCACTGGCAGGTGAGTTCTTTGCCACTAGCACCACCTTGGGAAGCCCTAACGTTCACGTATTCTATTTCCTTGTTGATCTTCTGTGAGGTTGTCCTATCCGTTATTGAAAATGAAGGCTTGAAGACCCCAACTGCTACTGTTGAACTGTCTATTTCTTCCTCCAGTTCTGTCGGTTTCCCATCATGTATTTTGGGGCTCTACTATCACGTACCTGAAGGTTTACAACTGGTGTGTCTTCAATGAATTGACGCTTTTATCATTATAAACTGACATGCGTGTTAAGGAGGACATCTATAACCGAAAGCCATAAACATTCTGTGCCTCCTTTGCTTCTGATTCCTTCACCTATTATATTGATATGTGTGGTAGCCTTCTCCTGGCCTTGGAGCCCAGTGTGAAGAGAGAGGAAACTACTATGGTGCTTTTGATGGGTGTGTGCTGCTACATCCATCCTCTGTGCTCTTGCCACTAGTAATGCATCCTTGGTGTGGATGCGGCTCGCCAAGGCAGACGGGAATTGGAAAACAGCAAGTGCTTTGAAACTGAACTAGAAATCAGAGGAGACCATATCTTCTCAGTTTGCATTGACTGTTATTAAACAAAACTGAATATCATGACAAAAAAAGTCTCAAAATACTGATGACAGTTGAAGTAGTATTGGTCACTATGTCTGCTGTCAATATTTCAGCAGTACAAAGTGAAATAATTATTGATTAATAATCATTAAAGACATTGGATTATATAGCTTTACCTCATTTATTAATAGATAGCATATTTTACTTTTTAAATGTTCTTAATAAACATGGAGGGACTTCCCTGGTGGTTCAGATGGTAAAGAATCTGCCTGCAATGCAGGAGACCCGGATTCGATCCCTGAGTTGGGAAGATCCCCTGGAGAAAGAAATGATAACCAACGCCAGTATTCCTGCCTGGAGAATTCCACGGACAGAGAAGCCTGGCGGGCCATAGTCCATGGGGTCACAAAGAGTCAAACGTGACTTAGCAACTAAGACACACACACACACATTAAACATGGAAGAAGAGAGAATATATTATATACAGTACTTTTTTAATGTAAGAAGCTATTTTAACTTATACTTCAATTTGATGAAAGCAAAGACTGTGTGAAGATGAGTTCAGAATAATAAATGGAAAAAGTAGGATTGAAAGAATTGGATATCTAATGCTCTATAATTAATAAGCAATAACTAATTAAATTATTTCTACTGCAACTTTCTGCTTTTGGAAGATATCTTGACATTACCTCAATTAACTTAATCAGGATATTCTGTTTTTTATATTTCTCATTAGTAGAAATGTTTTAACGTAGCATGTTATCATGTGAAGCATATCGATCATGTCATATATAACATGTATTATGTAATCCAAGCAATTAGATTGTTTAGGTGTTATTGAAAATTGATTTTGCCACTTTATAGTAATAAAAAATCCCTCTTCGATTATGTTTATTTTGTACAATGTGATCTTCACCATTGACACATTTGCAAAATGTGTTACTAAAAGGAAAATTGAAGACATAGATCTCATAAAACAGAACTATCTGCAATGTTGATATGCTCTTAGTTCAAGGTAGTGACTGGTGATGTGAAAGTTCTGGTGGGTGTATATATCTACTTCTGTGTCATAGTGAAGCTAAGTGAAAAAAAGGAATTGAAGATAAGGATGGACATTCTAATAAAACATATTCAAGTATATTATCTCAAGCTACTTGGAAGTGACAACCAAGAAATGCCGTTTACTGTACCTAATACCTGAGAAGAAATGTGGCACATGTGATATGTGTTAAAGCTGTTTGAAGATTTGGTTTTAAGCAAAAAGATTTTATAAAAGAAAAATGTTAGGAACCAATGTTCTCATCCCTTACTATTCATGAGTTAAGTTTACTTAACATACATATAATCTTCATAGAGCAGAGAATGGGACATTGGGGGGTGGGTTTCTTGCTCTCTAACATAACAGGTTTGTTAAGTGAAAAAAAAGTCATAATCAAGTGCTTATTCTTATTCTTAACTCTAATTTTGGAAGATCTCTTACACTGATTCCATTTATCTAACCTTATTATGTTGCTTATTCATTGAGATGACATAGTAGGAAAAAAAAGATATTTAACAGATTTCTGGGAACACTAACAATTGAAACCAACCTTTACTTGGTTGATTATATTAACCATATGGCCTCTACCAATTTTCCAAGGGCAAACAAGAACAGAGATTTTGAAAAGAAAAAGAAGCACAAATAAAGACATGTGATATATAAAAAATATTTTGGTTGATTTTTACATTTTTTCCTGGATAGTCTCTCTGGAATAAGAAGTGAGAAATTAACATATGTTGAATCATTTGTTTCTGTCTATAACTAGATAAGTGATATTAGTAGTATATCAGTTGGGAAACTGCCTAGAAAGATGTTCTGTATGTGACCCAAAACTATTCTTGACATAAATTGGAAAAATTTAAATTGTCCCTGCTCCACTTGCAAGTGGTAGAGATGGGGAACATTTCTTTATAGCACAGTATCTCAGTTGGGTAGTTGTTTTGTTTTGTTTGAAATTTACATGACAGCAGAAATTTGGCAGCTTGTGAGTTTAAATTCTGAAAATAAATAATTCACGATGTAGTGTTGTTTATGGGAAATTAATCTGGATTTTAAATTCTTTGCTATATCTCCCAAGTGATTTCTAAATAGAAAATAAATGCATAAAAATGCTGAAATGAAAATAGAAACTATAGAATAGTTATTTATTAATTTTTTAAGACTAAAAATCCCAATTTATCTAATTAAAGTGAATCAGTAAGGGAATCTATTTGATATACAATACTTATAAATAGAAAAACAGGTCATCCATTTATAGCAACACTTATAAGCAACAAAATAACTAGAATGATCACAGTATTTTTTTTAATCCTTTTAAATGCATAGCTGGGCAAGCAAGAAAATTAAGGAAATACTCAAGATAAGAAAGTAAAAGTATTGAAGTGCTTGAATTATACTGGGTGGTGAGTTTGTGGAACATTGGGGTGAGCAGTATGTGGCTGCTACTGCTGCTAAGTCTCTTCAGTCGTGTCTGACTCTGTGCGACCCCATAGACGGCAGCCCACCAGGCTCCCCCCGTCCCTGGGATTCTCCAGGCAAGAACACTGGAGTGGGTTGCCATTCCCTTCTCCAATGCATGAAAGTGAAAAGTGAAAGTGAAGTCGCTCAGTCGTGTCCGACTCTTAGCGACCCCATGGACTGCATGCAGCCTTCCAGGCTCCTCCGTCCATGGGATTTTCCAGGCAAGGGTATTGGAGTGGGTTGCCATTGCCTTCTCTGGAGAAGTATGTGGAGGTGGTTTCTATTTTATTTTGCTTGGGTTGTAAAAGTTTAGTGAGAATTTGGATCCAGGGAAGGGGTGGTGAATCGGAAATAAGATCTTGCACTGAGCTAAGCCCCTCCCAAAGGGCTATAATCTTATTAAAAGAGTAGACTAGCTACTTCATTAGTAAATCCACCCTCATAAGGAAACTTATAGGTAGAAGTCTGAGCCATGGTGGGAAAATATGTATGAGTCCTGAGAATTCATATATGTGGGTTTAGGGTTCTAATTTATCTTATATGAGTGGTCAAGAAAACCATAATCAGAAATAACATTTAAATAGTAATATTGGATAGGGGTACCCCAAGAGTGTCCGGCAGAAGCATAAGGACACCACTCTAAGCCAAACTCGTACTTCCCAGGACTTCAAAAGAATCTTGATGATAAATTCATAACATAAAATTTAAAACCCATAAGGAAAAATTTTACCATGAGCAAGAATCTTAATTTTAGATATTAGAACTATCAGATAAAGATTATAAAATTAGTAAGCATGCCTACCAATTTATTTATTCAGTATTCTGAGTGGATTAACACCTTTTTTTTTGGACTCATGTGTTAGGAATTTAGATGTGAAAATGAAACTTCAAATTTTCAGAAGAAAATATAGATGAATATCTTGACGCCAGGATAGGAAAGAATTTCTGAACTCCCTCCCTTTAAACTTGTAAAGGAAAAGAGTGATATATTTGATTACATTAATATTAAAATTCTCTATATAGCAATAGGTAAACTTATTAAACTATAAACTGTAAACAAATTTATCTTGATGAGCTAGAGTCTAGTAAGATCTATTTGCCATGAATCTGAATCAAGAATATATAAGTGATTTCTAAAAATTAATAAGGTAGATAATGCCATAGGAAAATGAGCAAAGGATTTAAGAGAAAAAGAAAGCTGAATTGCTAACAAGCACATATGAGATGCTTACCAGAGAGCAGGAAATGTGAGTTAAAATAATATGATGCTAGCATCACACCCTGAGAGGTTGGAAAAAAACAAAAATACTTTATAATAACAAATTTCAGTGAAGTTGTTGGGGGATATGACAAGTGCCACCATTGTAAAGGCCAATTTGGCAATATTACATAAAGTTGGAGATAGGAGATCCCTTCACCCTTATGGGCATGTTCTCAATGGGATTTAGGACATGCTACTCCAAAATATGGCATCCGGGCATACCGACTATTTTAAGCTAAAAGAGTTTGAGAAAACAGCAGGCTAAGGAAGGCTACTCTGATCATCCCTCTGCTGTCTGCTTGGAACAGCTCAAAAAGCCCTCATGTTTGAGGTATCCTCCCTATACCAGACAAAAGGAGCATTCTTATCTCTGAAGACAAAAGAGTGCCAAGAAAAATCCCAACACTGTCCTTGCTAAGTTTTCCTCAGTTTATTGCACTTAACTCATACTCTTTGATCTGTTATATCACTTCACAACTGTCCACTCTATTAAACCTACAATAAAATGCTGGGCTTAAACATTTCTTATGGAGAAGGCAATGGCAAGCCACTCTAGTACTCTTGCCTAGAAAATCCCATGGATGGAGGAGCCTGGTGGGCTATACAGTCCATGGGGTCGCCACGAGTCGGTCGCGACTGAACGACTTCACTTTCACTTTTCACTTTCATGCAGTGGAGAAGGAAATGGCAACCCACTCCAGTGTTCTTGCCTGGAGAATCCCAGGGACGGCAGAGCCTGGTGGGCTGCTGTCTATGGGATTGCACAGAGTCAGACACGACTGAAGCGACTTAGCAGCAAACATTTCTTTGGGCCTTCGTTTCCTTATGAAGGCTTCTGTGTCACATGCAACTTATATTAAGTAAATTTGCATGCTTTTCTATTTTTAATTTGTCTTTATCAGTTTAGTTTTTCAACACTTCCAGGAACCCTAAGAGGGTCAAAGGAAATTTTTCCTCCTCTACAGTTTGTAGAGAAATATTGAGCAGTCACACAATAAGCTAGGTACAAAATCCTCCATCAGTGTTGTTTGTACAAATTAACAAACTGAAAATAATCTAAATGTCCATCAAGTGAAGAATGAATGTGTTGTGATATAGTCAACCCTGCTGCTGCTGCTGCTGCTAAGTCGCTTCAGTCGTGTCCGACTCTGTGCGATCCCATAGACGGCAGTCCACTAGGCTCCTCTGTCCATGGGATTTTCCAGGCAAGAGTATATAACAATTACAATAAAATATCTGGAGCTTCCCCAGTCCCTGGGATTCTCCAGGCAAGAACACTGGAGTGGGTTGCCATTTCCTTCTCCAATGCATGAAAGTGAAAAGTGAAAGTGAAGTTGCTCAGTCGTGCCCAACTCTTAGCGACCCCATGGACTGCAACCCACCAGGCTCCTCCATCCATGGGATTTTCCAGGCAAGAGTATATAACAATTACAATAAAATATCTGGAGCTAAATGTATGAAAGGAAATTTGGGACTGATAGTTATATTGCAATGCCACTTGTGTGAAATTTAATAATAAGAAAAGGAACAGTCTCTTCTTATTAAGACTAGCAATATTCATAATAAGAAGAGCAATATTCACATGAAGGAAAAGTATAAAAATACACATGGTGGTGAGAAAATAAAGCAAAATAATAATTGCCTGTGGGGATAGAAAGAAGGAACTATGATCAAGCAAAGATTCACAGGAGCTTCAAATGTGTCTCTAATATTACATTTCTTTTTAAAAGAACAGTATTTATCTTAAAAGAACTATCTTAAGAGAATTTGTTTTTATTAATCTGGAACAACACCTGAGTATTCATTTTACTACTTTTCATATTTTACTATATATTTGAAATATTTCACTATAAAAAAGAAAAATTTTTTTATCCTATTTACTAAATGAGTTATTGGTTTGATAATTAAATAATTTTAATGTGAAAAATGCCATTTTTATTAACTTGACTAAATGACTGACATGACTTAATGTTTTTCAGGCCCTATAAAATTTGGCTACATTAGTCTTCAGTCCCACCTTTGGGGCCTTCTTCTTGGAAGCTGCTTATAGCATAATGTTCATTCACTATTCCAGTGTTCCAACAGGGTCAGGGAGATTGAGCCTCATCAAATGATTAGCCTGCAAAGCTGTTGTAATGGACTGTATTGTGTTCCCTGAAATTTCATATATTGAATCCCTGAACTCCAATATTATAGTGTTTGAATGTAGGACATCTAAGGAAGTAATTAAGGTTAACAAATGAAGTCGTAATCTTGGGCCCTGACCCAGTAAGGCTGCTGTCCTTACCAAAAGAGGAAAGGATGCCAGAGAAAAGAGCATGTGAGGAAACAGTGAGAAAGAGGTGTTTTGTAAGCCAAGGAGAGCTGTGTTAGGACAAATCAAACCTACCAACACCTTGATCTTGGACTGCCAGCCTCCAGAACTCCTCTGTTTAAGTCATCCAGTCTATGATATTTTGTCACGGTAGCCCTTGCAAACTAATACAGCTGTTACATCATGGGAAGACAAGAGATTGGAAGCCCAGAATTAGATCGAAGACCAGAAGTAGAGAAGTTAGTTCATCTATTTACTAAAGAAGCCAAAAGAACAGCAAATGGCCACTCCAGCAAAGTTGTTAGTAGTATTAGACTAGTTAAGATAGAGATCACTCAGAGTGGGGGAAAAGTGAAAGTGATAGTCCTTCAGTTGTGACTGACTCTTTGTGACCCAAGGACTAGTCTGCCAGGCTCCTCTGTCCATGGAATTCTCCAGGAAAGAATACTGGAGTGGGTAGTGATTCCCTTCTGCAGGGCATTTTCCCAATCCAGGGATCATAGCTTGGTCTCCTGCATTGCAGGCAGATTCTTTACCATTTGAGTCACCAGTGACCCCACTCAGAGTGGGCCATCAGATCAGATCAGTCTCTCAGTTGTGTCCGACTCTTAGCGACCCCATGAATCGCAGCACTCCAGGCCTCCCTGTCCATCACCAACTCCTGGAGTTCACTCAGACTCACGTCCATCGAGTCAGTGATGCCATCCAGCCATCTCATCCTCTGTCGTCCCCTTCTCCTTCTGCCCCCAATCCCTCCCAGCATCAGTCTTTTCCAATGAGTCAAGTCTTCACATGAGGTGGCCAAAGTACTGGAGTTTCAGCTTTAGCATCATTCCTTCCAAAGAAATCCCAGGGCTGATCTCCTTCAGAATGGACTGGTTGGATCTCCTTGCAGTCCAAGGGACTCTCAAGAGTCTTCTCCAACACAAAAGTTCAAAAGCATCAGTTCTTTGGCGCTCAGCCTTCTTCACAGTCCAACTCTCACATCCATACATGACCACTGGAAAAACCATAGCCTTGACTAGACGAATCTTTGTTGGCAAAGTAATGTCTCTGCTTTTGAATATGCTATCTAGGTTGGTCATAACTTTCCTTCCAAGGAGTAAGCATCTTTTAATTTCATGGCTGCAGTCACCATCTATAGTGATGTTGGAGCCCAGAAAAATAAAGTCTGACACTGTTTCCCCATCTATTTCCCATGAAGTGGTGGGACCGGATGCCATGATCTTCGTTTTCTGAATGTTGAGCTTTAAGCCAACTTTTTCACTCTCCTCTTTCACTTTCATCAAGAGGCATTTTAGCTCCTCTTCACTTTTTGCCATAAGGGTGGTGTCATCTGCATATCTGAGGTGATTGATATTTCTCCTGGCAATCTTGATTCCAGTTTGTTTTTCTTCCAGTCTAGCATTTTTCATGATGTACTCTGCATATAAGTTAAATAAACAGGGTGACAATATACAGCCTTGACAAACTCCTTTTCCTATTTGGAACCAGTCTGTTGTTCCATGTCCAGTTCTAACTGTTGCTTCCTGACCTGCATACAAATTTCTCAAGAGGCAGATCAGGTGGTCTGGTATTCCCATCTCTTTCAGAATTTTCCACAGTTTATTGTGATCCACACAGTCAAAGGCTTTGGCATAGTCAATAAAGCAGAAATAGATGTTTTTCTGGAACTCTATTGCTTTTTCTATGATCCAGCAGATGCTGGCAATTTGATCTCTGGTTCCTCTGCCTTTTCTAAAACCAGCTTGCATATCAGGAAATTCATGGTTCACATATTGCTGAAGCCTGGCTTGGAGAATTTTGAGCATTACTTTACTAGCATGTGAGATGAGTGCAATTGTGTGGTAGTTTGAGTATTCTTTGGCATTGCCTTTCTTTGGGATTGGAATGAAAACTGACCTTTTCCAGTCCTGGGGCCACTGCTGAGTTTTCCAAATTTGCTGGCATATTGAGTGCAGCACTTTGACAGCATCATCTTTCAGGATTTGGAATAGCTCAACTGGAATTACATCACCTTCACTAGCTTTGTTCGTAGTGATGCTTTCTAAGGCCCACTTGACTTCACATTCCAGGATGTCTGGCTCTAGGTCAGTGATCACACCATCATGATTATCTGGGTCGTGAAGATCTTTTTTGTACAGTTCTTCTGTGTATTCTTGCCATCTCTTCTTGATATCTTCTGCTTCTGTTAGGTCCATACCATTTCTGTCCTTTATCGAGCTCATCTTTGCATTAAATGTTCCTTTGGTATCTCTGATTTTCTTGAAGAGATCCCTAGTGTTTCCCATTCTGTTGTTTTCCTCTATTTCTTTGCATTGATTGCTGAAGAAGGCTTTCTTATCTCTTCTTGCTATTCTTTGGAACTCTGCATTCAGATGTTTATATCTTTCCTTTTCTCCTTTGCTTTTCGCTTCTCTTCTTTTCACAGCTATTTGTAAGGCCTCCCCAGACAGCCATTTTGCTTTTTTTGCATTTCTTTTCCATGGGGATGGTCTTGATCCCTATCTCCTGTACAATGTCACGAACCTCATTCCATAGTTCATCAGGCACTCTATCTATCAGATCTAGGCCCTTAAATCTATTTCTCACTTCCACTGTATAATCATAAGGGATTTGATTTAGGTCATACCTGAATGGTCTAGTGGTTTTCCCTACTTTCTTCAATTTCAGTCTGAATTTGGCAATAAGGAGTTCATGGTCTGAGCCACAGTCAGCTCCTGGTCTTGTTTTTGCTGACTGTATAGAGCTTCTCCATCTTTGGCTGCAAAGAATATAATCAATCTGATTTTGGTGTTGACCATCTGGTGATGTCCATTTGTAGATTCGTCTTTTGTGTTGTTGGAAGAGGGTGTTTGCTATGACCAGTGCATTGTCTTGGCAAAACTCTATTAGTCTTTGCCCTGCTTCATTCCGTATTCTAAGGCAAAATTTGCCTGTTACTCCAGGTGTTTCTTGACTTCCTACTTTTGATTTCTAGTCCCCTATCATGAAAAGGTCATCTTTTTTGGGTGTTAGTTCTAAAAGGTCTTGTAGGTCTTCATAGAACCATTCAACTTCAGCTTCTTCAGCGTTACTGGTTGGGGCATAGACTTGGATTACTGTGATATTGAATGGTTTGCCTTGGAAACGAACAGAGATCATTCTGTCGTTTTTGAGATTGCATCCAAGTACTGCATTTTGGACTCTTTTGTTGACCATGATGGCCACTCCATTTCTTCTGAGGGATTCCTGCCCACAGTAGTAGCTATAATGGTCATCTGAGTTAAATTCACCCATTCCAGTCTATTTCAGTTTGCTGATTCCTAGAATGTCGACATTCACTCTTGCCATTTCTTCTTTGACCATTTCCAATTTGCCTTGATTCATGGACCTGACATTCCAGGTTCCTATGCAATATTGCTCTTTACAGCATTGGACCTTGCTTCTATCACCAGTCACATCCACAGCTGGGTATTGTTTTTGCTTTAGCTCCATCCCTTCATTCTTTCTGTAATTATTTCTCCACTGATCTCCAGTAGCATATTGGGCACCTACTGACCTGGGGAGTTTCTCTTTCAGTATCCTATCATTTTGCCTTTTCATACTGTTCATGGGGTTCTCAAGGCAAGAATACTCAAGTGGTTTGCCATTCCCTTCGCCAGTGGGCCACATTCTGTCAAATCTCTCCACCATGACCCGCCCATCTTGGGTTGCCCCACGGGCATGGCTTAGTTTCATTGAGTTAGACAAGGCTGTGGTCCTAGTGTGATTAGATTGACTAGTTTTCTGTGAGTATGGTTTCAGTGTGTTTGTCCTCTGATGCCCTCTTGCAACACCTACCATCTTACTTGGGTTTCTCTTACCTTGGGCGTAGGGTATTTCTTCACGGCTGCTCCAGCAAAGCACAGCCATTGCTCCTTACCTTGTACGAGGGGTATCTCCTCACCGCCGCCCTTCCTGACCTTCAATGTGGGATGGCTCCTCTAGACCCTCCTGCGCCCACACAGCCATGGCTCCTTGGATGAGCCCCTTGGATCAAACATCAGCTGATTGCCAACCTGATTGAAAACCCAAGTGTAAACTCTATCTGAAGAATAAATTTTGTTTTGGCTACTGTATAAACGGGTGGTCTATTTACTTTGAGTTGTATACTGTTTTTGTATAAGTCCCGCACAATACACTGTAGATTCTGGCATATTAGTAAATATTCTATGATTTAGTGCCCAAATACCTGATTTTAAGTTTATTCATATTTTTAGAAATCATACATAATAGCAAAGGACAGACAAATGAAAGCAAACACCACAACTAGGTTGTAAGTAGGCCTTGAGTTCAATCAATTTCAAATAAGTTAATATTTAAGTTTTCAAAGTAATACTAAAGTAATAAAAAAATCTCCATCTTTCCTCAGATATGAGCAAATTTTTATCTTTATTCCTTTTGGATGATTAGATTGTTAAGATATGATATCAAGAATTAGCCTAAGGAGAGTTAAGCTAAGGAATCACTAA
This sequence comes from Bos mutus, assembly GCF_027580195.1. Taxonomy (NCBI): domain Eukaryota; kingdom Metazoa; phylum Chordata; class Mammalia; order Artiodactyla; family Bovidae; genus Bos; species Bos mutus. The sequence goes on along the minus strand of NC_091625.1, from coordinate 28,299,352 downwards.
ATAATAAAAAGAAATAAATCATGGTAGTGACAGTTAAAAGAACATTGAATTATTATGGAAACAATGAATATAATACCTTTAATAATATGTCCCCACCTGGTTCTATGTTCTACTTTTTATCTACCAAATTCCATTTAATCCTTAAAATCCTACCACCCTAGAGGGTAGATACTAAGACTGGCCAAAATTTTGAGATGAAGAAACTGTGATTTAAGGACACCAATTAAGCTGCCCAAGGACACACAGCTAGAACCTGAATCCAATTCTGTCTGATTCATTAACCAACATCTTTAACCACTGTAACGTACAAGGACAGACATTGCTATTAAAGAATTATAAAAGTCAACATGAAGCTTTATATTTGAAATGTCTTGTGCATCGTCAGTGGTCAAAAATGAATGGAACTCAAGACTAACTCTGTTGGGCCCTGCATCATTTCAGGACACCTTGTTCTCCAACTCTTGTCTGCTGATGCCTCAGGGAGACACATCTCCATAACACACCAATTAGAACAGAGCAGCAGGGCTGTCTCCAGCTGAAGTTGACCCTCCAGGTAGTGTAGACCAGTCAGACCTGTCCTCAGAGGACTCCATAATCAGATTTGGGAAGTCTGGAAGGAGGCCAGGCATTCTGTTCAGCAGGAGTGGGCTGAGATTCAGATGTGAAAAGGAGAGAAAGCCTGCAGTGGCAGTGGAAAATAACTACGTAGCCCTGGATTGCCGATTTAGCATAAAGACAGCAATGATTCATGGCTGAGTTGATAAACATGTTTTCCAAAGTGAAAGGCAGACAGGATGCAATTTCCAGCTTGGAGGGCTTCATTACTGAAAGGTTTCTAGAAAGAAGCCACTCAGTCCACGCTTCCGTAGTTTTGGAAATGGATTGGTGCTTGGGGCATAGCTTTTTCCAATGAAATGAAGATGAGAGGAAACTCGAGCAGTTTATCATAGCATAGTTTGGGGTGGATCTTTAGTTTTACTTTCCTCATGCTTCACGTAATGAAGCAGGCCCAGCACCATATTCAGGGTTCATACTGACAATAGGCATGCCAGAAATGCTCACTGGTATGGTCACCACTATCTTCCCAATCCCGGAAGACAATAAAAGGGACTCAAAACTCAGCATTTGAACATCTGTCTGGCATTATTTACTGTGGATCTACAGGTGAAAAGAAATTAGAAACATAGCTACAAGGAAGACACAAGGAAACCACCACACCTCAGTTATTAACACAGTGAGTTTACTTTACAGGTTCTCTCTGTAATGCATTTAACTCAAGTTCACCCTCAGGCTTTCAAGACTTCCTCTATAACTCACTGGGGAGAAAGAACTTGTGCTCATAGGTAAACAAACTTCCAAAGTCTGTTTGATAGGGAAAGCTGGTAATGAGCATTTGAAAAGACTTCAGTTACATTTGAAAAGAATGACAAAACAGAGCATCTTTCAGAAGAAGAGAGTATAGTATATATAAGGGACCTGATGGTGGTTCAGGGAAATAAATTTTTAAGTATTAAAAATATTTTGTTCATGGAGTTTTTTACTTTTAGAATTTGTGACAGGAAATTCAACAGATTATGCATGAGCTAATTGTCTTTTTGGCAACTGTGGTAAAGAATCTGCCTTCCAATGCAGGAGATGAAGGAGATGTGGGCTCAATCCCTGTGGGTCAGGAAGATCCTCTGGAGGAGGAAATGGCAACCCACTCCAGTATGCTTGCCTAGAGAATTCCATGGACAGAGGGGCCTGGTGGGCTACAGTCCACGGGGTTGCAAAGAGTCAAACAAGACTGAGCACACACCCACCCACACACAACTGCTGATTATCTAACAGTGTCAGGCAGATTGAAGGTAAATTATTGAGTTAATTAAACAAATACACAATTAAATTGTGAAATATCCAAGTGGTATATTACTTGAGCATTTGGCTATAGTTCTAGGGTTTGGAATAAAGATTGTAATAGAAATATAAATCTGATTTATATTCATGGTCTAAAAGGAATGGGAAGAAATATAAACACTTAAAGAATGAAGATAAATTCAAATATACTTAGACCTGAGCCCTACAAAATTCCAGTCTTTAAAGGTCTACTACTTGGCAAGTGTTACTAGAAGAGACTGCCTGAGAAATGAGAAGAAAAATAAGAAAATGTTCTGTTAAAGAAGAAAGGGAAAGGAGGTGTTTCAACAACAGGAAATTGTTGGTTGACTTGTTGAAATCAACTGAAAGACCAAACAAGTTTTCCTGTGATTGAGCTGTCTGGGTGGCATTGATTTCACTGTCAAGAGTAACTTTTTTAGAGTGATAGAGCCAGAATCCAGACTGGAGTAAATAGAAGAATGAGGTGAAAGTGATGAACTCGAGAAAAAGTGAGGAACAACCATTTGGCTGTGATGATAAAGAAAAGGACAGGGAAATGAGCTGCATCTGAAACAGGGTAATAGAAATAAATATCTATGGAATTAAACCTGTGTAAGGAAGACTTTAAGCCTGGAAGGGTTTAGATGTAGTAAAAAATAATAGGGATCGTGGTCTGATGATCTCAATGTGTGTGTGCTAAGTTGCTTCAGCCATGTCAGACTCTTTGGGACCCAATGGACTGTAGCCTACCAGGCTCCTCTGTCCGTGAGATTCTCTATGCAAAAATACTGGCGTGGGTTGCCATGCCCTACTCCAGGGATCTTCTCAACCCAGAAATCGAACCCATGTCTCTTATGTCTCCTGTATTGGCAGGTGAATTCTTTACCTCTAGTGCCACCTGGGAATGGGTCATATGAATAATTGCTTCAGGGGACAAAGAGGGATTCCGGACAAGTGGCTGAAAGAATGCATGTTGTGGTCAGAGTAGGAAATTTGAAATGGGTGCTTTGGGAGTGGCTAAATTTCCTAAGAAGGCAGAGTTCAGGTTGTAATAGAGGGAATAGGTGGCTAGGTGAGGTGGAGGAGATCATTAGGAAGTTTAGTTAACACAGAGTCAAAGATTGTTGGATGGTCTGTTCATGTGGCTATTGTATTTACCTGGATGATTACAGTAGCTAAAGTGAAGATGAAGATTGTGCTAAAGTTTTTAAGATTGTGCTTAAGTTTTCAGTTTCTCCTTGAAACTGCTGAAACTGGATGATATGGGTCTCAGAGTTCTGGAACATGGGAGACTTGGATGCAGCTACTGGAAACCAGGAGGACACAAATCCCACTGCTTAGCCCAGTGCTTAATCTCTGGAAGTGTGGGAGGGAAAATAAACAGACCACAAAATAAAAGACCACCTTGCCTGAGGAGGATAAAAGGGAAATTATGTTTTCTGGGAACATCTGCTGCTGCTGCTGCTAAGTCACGTCAGTCGTGTCCAACTCTGTGTGACCCCATAGACGGCAGCCCAACAGGCTCCTCTGTCCCTGGATTCTCCAGGCAAGAATACTGGATTGGGATGCCATTGCCTTCTCCGTCTGGGAACATCTAGGTTTCACCCCATGGGCTGTAACCAGGCTCATTTTAATTCTCCAGGCAAGAATAATTTGGGATGCCATATCAATGGAACATTGGTTTCAGGAAGGTTTGAATAACAGACAATTTAGGGGAATATCAATGGTCATTGTGGAAGGTTTGAGAGAGAAGATTAGAGTGAGACATTGGCTTAAGGGAAAGGATGTTAAGCGTTGTGGGGATGAGAGCCGAAAAGCTGATGAAGGATCTGAAAGGCTTGGCCTCTGGGCAGTGACAATATAAACAGGGAAGAGAGATACCAAAATCTTGGTTCTGATTGTGTCTTGGATGTAAGCGATCTTATAAACTGATGGAAGCAGCTGCAATCGAGAAGCCAGGGCTAGCAATTGCTGTGGAGGACTAGGGTTCCAGTGGCCAAGTGTTACCTGCAGTGGGGGGAATAATGCTGGCCACAGCTGTCCATGATGCTTTACTGGGAGTCAAGTGATTCTTACTGGGGGACAGCTTGTCTAAGTGAGCTCAGTTAAATTTCTGCATTAGGTGGACGTCCCAAAGGACTGATCAGAATTTTCCTTGGCTTTCAAATGACTAGGACCAAATACTCCTTGAGGCAGCCTGTGGGGTCCCAGCATTTCCACCTGTGTGCTTGTCTCCTAGAATCTCCAGCAGCATGGGAGGAAGTTTTCAGAAAATACAGACTTAACATTATGAGAAAATATCCCTTTAAGTTACATACTGCAAAACATGACTTTTGTTATACATTGAACATAAACTGGAGAATTTTGTTAATACCTAGAGAATAAGTTTTGAGTTTGGGATATAGTTGTGTCACTTAGAGAATGACACAGAGACACTATCTTTTCTCATGTTCAGATTCTTTATCTTAAAATGAGAAAAAATTAACCTGTAGGAATGATCTAAGAAATAAATATTAATATTGTGCATATATATATTGTATATTTTTATATATTGTATATTTGCATACAAATTTATATAAATAAATATGCATATATACACACATATACATCTATAGCCTTGTAGAGTTTATAATAAATATGAAACAAACATGTCTTAATAGGATGTTATTCAGAAGTGATAGTCAAATTATTTAACAATTAGTGAGACAGAGAAGAAAGGTTGCCTAATCAATGAAAATGCATATTGGCTAGTTTGTGATACCAAAGCTGTGAAAAATTAATAAACAGAAACTTCAATTAAATAGTACTGGGACACCAGAAGAAATAGATCTCACACCCTGTGATGACAGCTGAGCAGGAAAGGAAGAAGAAAGACTCCTCTTCTTTCCTGGCAACAACTCATCCAGTGAAAAGAACGAACTCTCTGTTTACCGTAACCCTCCCAACTTCCTTCTCCTGTCTTTCTTTGCCATTCGGGGGATGGGGAGCAGGGGGTTGGGGGGTGGGGGGGTGTGACCCTGCTTTGCCTGTGGATCACCTTGGTGGTTGCAGACCCCATAATGCAATTCTTTGCTGATCCTGCAACAAACCCATTTTTGCTGGAGAAATAGCTGGCAGTGTGTTTGTTTTAGATCAGTGAAGCATGCCCTGATGGGTATTGGTTCTGACGCTAAGTACATTGAAATAGCAAGAGCAGCTGGACAGCAGTCCATTCTATCATGGCCATGCGCTTGTGACTTTTCTTACAGTGAACTCGCTTCTCATTTTTACCCAGTGAATTAGTAAGGCCTTAAAATGCAACAGGCAAATTTCTCTACTGAAAATTAGGGTTATTATTTCAAATGTATTTCATTGTAGTATTTAAACATATTTCTAAACTAGTCTATATAAGGGTAGAAATAGTATTTATCTTCCACTAACAAGTTAGAATTGCCCAAAACAAGTACAGTCATCCATCAGTATCCACAGAAGATTAGTTGCAGGATGACCCACAGATACCAAAATTCACTGATACTCAAATCCTTTGTATAAAAATGGCTAGTATGGTTGGCCCTCTGGGTTCACATTCACAGAGAGCCAACTTTAATAGCTAAAGCAGTTGCTTTTTGATGTCTTCTTTGGAAAAGTCAGTCTTTTGAGGAGGTAGTAGCATTTAATTTCTTAAGGATCCCTCTTAAAAATATATTTATTTCACTTTATAACAACGTACCTGTTTTTGGTGTGTGAGTCAGTGTTTGAACATTGGTTCTGTCAAACTGAATTGGTAGCTGCTCTGTTGTGTCTGACTCTTTGTGACCCCATGGACTATAGCCCACCAGGTTCCTCTGTCCATGGAATTCTCCAGGCAAGAATACTGGAGTGGGTTGCCATTTCCTTCTCCAGGGGATCGTCCTGATTGAACCCAGGTCTCCCACACTGCAGGCAGATTTTTTACAATCTGAGCCACCAGGGAAGCCCTTCTGTCAAACTAGTCTGTTATTAAACTAAGGAGAAAAGAGTAAAATGATAGTCTTTTTCCAAATATTTACATTTTATGGAATTATGTTGATATTCATGTTATATGTTAAAATAAGGAATTTAGACTTTTTTTTTTTTTTAATTTAGGTCTTCCTTCTCTCCTAAACCCTATTACATGCAAGGAAAAATACCTAGAAAGTGGAATCTAATGTTAAGATTTAGACTGAATTAGTAAGTGGTTCTCCATAGCCTTTGAGGTATGGAAATAACATGTATCTATATCAATCATGTATCTATATCATGTATTTATATACATATATATATGTGTGTGTGTGTGTGTGTGTGTGTGTGTGTATCTCATCCCTGGAATATTGTAAGGCTTTGAAAAAGTCCTCTCCAGATTTTGATACAAATTTGTGGAGATTTATACAGGGCATCATTTAATCCTAGCACAATTTTAATTTGCATTGTTAAATGGATATTTTTCAGGAAAGTCACAGAGGAATATGTTTGTTTATCCTTTTTTTTTTTATCACAAAGAGTCGGACATGACTGAGCAACTGAACTGAATTGAACTAAACTGATATGAATATTTACAAGTTCATGATCCTTGACCTTGAAACACAGGAAATTTAAATTTCTTCTTCTCACTCTAAGAAAATATTTTTCCTGGAGTCTAGGATGCCATTCTAAGTTTTGATTTAAAAATATTTTTATCTTATGTAATAATTCTAAATAATTTTTGCATGTGCCATTATAATAAAATTGGTTCTTTGCTGATCTCTATCAAGTTGTTTAAAATAATGTATTGCCTTGATTTAAATGATTCGGTCCATGAGAAATCTAAGAGCTCACGATGAATGCCTCACCTGAGTCTGTATTCAATAAATATTTATTAAATTAAAAAACAATATGTTCATTAATTGTAAGTGTCCTTTAAAAAAGTTATTTTATCAAATTATGGGGAAATCACAATACTAAATACAAAAAGCAAAATCAATCTAAGTAAGTTACATAACCACTCTTGCTTTTGTTTCTGTAAAATAACAAGATTACTGTTGGGCTAGACTCCTTTGGCATCCTTTGTGATTCTTACAAATTGTTGCATGATTGATTGCTCTGTAGGTTATCTAAATAAATAAAACCCAGGGGCAGGGAGAATTCACTGTTTATTCTGTGACAAGCTTTCATTTCAATTCAACTCACAAGATACACATTGGGCATCTAATATTTAGTGGGTCTCATCTAGTTGCTAGGATATGAATATGAATAAGAAATATCTTTTATCTCCCGTAACCTAGTAAGGGAGACAGACATACAATCACCAGTGAGTGACGTGCAGCATAATAACTGGTAGAATCATGCGACGGGAGGGCTGTGAGGAAGCAATTTTTTCTGAATAGGATTAGAGTGAGTACTTAGTAGCTCAGTTGTGTCCAGCTCTTTTTGACCCCGTGGACTGTAGCTCACCAGGCTCCTCTGCCCATGGAATTCTCCAGGTTAGAACCAGAGTGGGTAGCCATTTCCTGCTCCAGGGGATCTTCCCGACCCAGGGATTGAACTGCTTATGCCAGTTCCTGAAGCCTGAGAAAATCATTTTCCAGGTAGACTAATGGAGAAAGACATTCTATGCCTAGGGAAAAGCATGGGCAGAGCCATGACCAGAGGATTTATGTGTGATATATTTCTTGCTGGGCAACAGTGACCCACCAAGAATGGCTATAATGGGAGGCTTGGTGGGGACAGTGTGGAGGCAAGTTCAGTTCAGTTCAGTTCAGTCACTCAGTCGTGTCCAACTCTGCGATCCCATGAACTGCAGCACGCCAGGCCTCCCTGTCCATCACCAACTCCCAGAGTTCACTCAGACTCATGTCCATCAAGTCAGTGATTCCATCCAGCCATCTCATCCTCTGTCGTCCCCTTCTCCTCCTGCCCCCAATCCCTCCCAGCATCAGAGTCGTTTCCAATGAGTCAACTCTTCGCATGAGGTGGCCAAAGTACTGGAGTTTCAGCTTTAGCATCATTCCTTCCAAAGAAATCCCAGGACTGATCTCCTTCAGAATGGACTGGTTGGATCTCCTTGCAGTCCAAGGGACTCTCAAGAGTCTTTTCCAACACCACAGTTCAAAAGCATCAATTCTTCGGAGCTCGTCTTTCTTTGCAATCCAACTCTCACATCCATACATGACCACAGGAAAAACCATAGCCTTGACTAGACGGACCTTTGTTGGCAAAGTAATGTCTCTGCTTTTCAATATGCTATCTAGGTTGATCATAACTTTTCTTCCAAGGAGTAAGGGTCTTTTAATTTCATGGCTGCAGTCACCATTTGCAGTGAAAAGCAAACTGTCATGAGCTTGTGGGGCAGGTGGTGGGTGGGAGTGGGGAGGTGGGGAGTAGTGGTGACTCCCTTTCTGCTCAGGAAAGTGGAAAGCAAGCAGAGGCTTTAAAATTAGAGGCAGACAGGATCTGAGTTCAGATGCAGATAAATCATCTCAATCTGTTTATTCTTCCTTTTATTAAATTCTTTTGCATTTTCCTCTTAGAGAAAACCTGGTTTTCATACAGCTATATTTTATTCAGGAGAGCAATTATCTGGCAGTACTCAAAGCAGAAGACTAAACATGGGAAATGGGAAATGGGGAGAGAATTTATATAACCAGCAATTAAAATGAATATTAAAAGGTCATACTCTGCCCTTTGCCTCTTGAGATTAGTAAATCTAGGCACAAGAATCAGAGTTGACATATCTTATAGCCTTAAGGATGATAATACTGAGACTTGCTCACAGCACGGTGTGCCTCTCATTGCACTGCTCATCAGACAAGTCTCCTCCTTTGGCACTCTTGAGTGTGGACCCCTCACTTCAGTCCTTCATAATGAATTTCAGGACCTAGAATTCACATGCTTTCTTTTTTCTGTGCCTTTAAAAAAATTATTTAGTTTTAACTGAAGGATAATTGCTTTATGATATTGTGTTGGTTTCTGTCATACACCAACATGAATCAGCCATAGGTATACATACATATGGGATTCCCTCATAACTTAGTAAAGAATCTGCCTGCAGTGCAGGAGACCTGGGTTCAATTCCTGGATTGGGAAGATCCCCTAGAGAAGGAAATGGCAACCCACTCCACTGTTCTTGCCTGGGAAAACCTATGGACAGAGGAGCCTGGCAGACTATATAGTCCATGGGGTCGCAAGAGTTAGACACAACTTAACAACTAAACCACCACCACATACATGCATATGTCCCCTCCTTCCTGAACCTCCCTCCCATCTTCCACCCCATCCCACCCCTCTAGGTTGTCACAAAGCTCTGGTTTGAGTTCCCTGAGTCATACAGCAAATTCCCACTGGCTATTTTAATATGGTTGCTGCTAAGTCACTTCAGTCATGTCCAACTCTGTGCAACCCCATAGACAGCAGCCCATCAGGGCCCCCCGTCCCTGGGATTCTCCAGGCAAGAACACTGGAGTGGGTTGCCATTTCCTTCTCCAATGCATGAAAGTGAAAAGTGAAAGTGAAGTCGCTCAGTCGAGTTCGACCCTTAGCGGCCCCATGGACTGCAGCACCAGGCTCCTCCATCCACGGGATTTTCCAGGCGAGAGTGCTGGAGTTGGGTGCCATTGCCTTCTCCATTTTAATATGGTAAGTGTATATATTTCATGCTACTCTATCTGTTGTTCTTCTCTGCCTTTTAATATGTCAATCACTAAACTTGTTTTTCCTCCAATGCTTTTTTCAAAACTGGATATTTCCTATTCATTCTTCAAGATTCAGCTCAAATACAATCTGCTCTGGGTTCTCTTCCCTGTACATTTGCAATCTGGGTTAGAAATCCCCTTATGTACCTCAAGGTCATCCTGTGTATATTTGGATATTATCACTCTTTCAATTGTATTGACGTTATTTAACTTTTCCCACATTAAATCTCAAGGTTTTGGTAGTCAAGCACTGTGTCCTGCCTTTATATTCTCAATGACATATTCTTAGAAGATCCCAAACTTGCTAAATCTGATGAAACAGGATGAGATTGAAGAAATGAATAGATTAATTGAATTTGATTTTTTAATAAAATCTACCAATAATATACTTTTGACATTACATAACTTGTTTGATCTCCTTGCAGTCCAAGACTCTCAAGAGTCTTCTCCAGCACCACAATCCGAAAGCATCAATTCTTCAGTGCTGAGCCTTCTTTATGGTCCAGTTCTCACATCTGTACATGACTACTGGAAAAACCATCTAGGTAATGTGTGTCAAATAGTTGATTTTCTTTCTTTTCTTTTAGTCAGTTTGGGGCATTGGGAACTTGAATCTAAATCCAAAAGCAATTAGCAACATTTTCTGAAATAAATATAAACTTAATTGCTTTGGGGACTGTATAATAATGTCCATTGAGAAAACATAAATGCTTGAATATATATTTACTCTTTTTCATTAGATGTTGAAAATGTTATTATTCTTCATCCCAGATCATACAATAAAATTACAATTCAGTACCTATTTGTGAACTAAGTAAACAATACACTAATTTTAAGTTTTGTTATTTTTGAAGTGGAGTAAGACTTTGTTTTCTTAAAACTCGAAAAAATGACTTCTTCAGGAAATTGTTTATTAAATTGCTTTCTCTTAAATTATTTCATATTGACTTTTACCATTGCTCTAATGTGCTACTAAATTTGAGCTAACTGTCATTATTTGATTAAATAATCCAAGGGACTAATCTACCTCTCATCATAATCCATAAATACCAAAGTTCCTTAGTTTTTTTTCAGGATACGTATGTCAAATCACTTGAAGCTTTGATTGATGTTATTTTGAGGTCAGGCTCTGTCTATGCCATTCAAAGATTTATGTGGACCTAGGCAATGTTCTGGGCCCCAGAGGCTCCCATCTACCCTCCCCACATATGTACACACACTTTTACCATGGCCTTACCTCCTCTCTGACATAGTGCTTTCCATGAACTGGGGCTTCTCATCTTTAATGCTCTCTACATTTATATACTTAGAACATATCTATGGGTTTTCTATTGTTATGTAGCAAATTACCCCAATGTAGCTTTAAACAACAAATAGTTTCCAAGGTTCAGGAGCCTGGGCACACTTTGGCTGAGTCCTCTGCTCAGGCTGTCACAAGTTTCCAATGAGATTATAAGTCTGCAATATGATTTCATCTAAGGCTTAGGGTGCATTTCCAAGCTCACCAGTTGGCAGAATTCAGTTCCTTTGACCATAGGACTGAAACCCTCCATTCCCTGCCATGAGGTCCTATCCAAAGATGGCAGTTTCCTTCTTCAAAGCCAGCATGAGAGTATTTCTACTACTTTGAGCTTCTGAACTCTGGACTCACTCTGAAAGTGCTGACCTGATTAGTACAAGCCAACCCAGGAAAAACTCCCTTTTGACTAATTTAAAGTTAACTGATCAGGGATTTTAATTATATCTGCAAAATCCCTTTACCTTTGCCGTATAGTCTAACCTAATCAAAGGAGTAGGGCTTTCCTGGTGGCTCAGCTTGCAATGTAGGAGACACGGGTTTGATTCTGGGTTCAAGAAGATCCCCTGGAGATGAAATGGCAACTCACTCCAATATTCTTGCCCGGGAGATCCGATGGAGAGAGGAGTCTGGCTATAGCCCATGGGGGTCACACAAGAGTTAGACATGACTGAAAACAACAAAGTGATGGTAGGAAGTGGTAGAGGATGTGGTGAGTCAGAAAGCCTGTGGTCATCTAAACAACCCAACTCTTCTCAGCTCTAACCAATCTTTGTCTTGCAGGAAATCTGGCCCAGTGAGCCATACCTGATCTTTTTTCAGGTAAGGCAGGAATCTCTATTTCTGTATGTGTATGTGCCTATGTATGTCTGAATATGAAATCTTAAATGTTACTGAGTGAAGTTGCTCAGTCGTGTCCGACTCTTTTCCACCCCATGCACTGTAGCCTACCAGGTATCTCAGTCCATGGGATTTTCCAGGCAAGAGTACTGGAGTGGGTTGCCATTGCCTTCTCCAGAAAATGTTACTAATTAATTTAATTAATTCAAATAATAAGAGCACTCTCTAGGCCCATATCATGCAGAACAAATAAATATATGTACAAGCAAGATTTGTTCTTGTGCTATTACTTTGCAAATTTTATCTTAAGGTATTATTTTTGCTACTACTTTTTTTTTTTTCATATATTTGACCCCTCTAGATCATAAGTGCTTGAGTTCCTGGGTCATGTCTGTCTCATTCATTCACATACTTCAGCACCCAGCACAGTGCATGACACATAATATATCATCAATATATATTTGTTGAATGGATTAATAAATGGAATATTTTGAGCTATCTCAGCAAGGTGGACCTGGGTTAATAATTTGATTCACCAACTGGACTACTTAATCCTTGACAAATGGATTAATATTTCTGACCCTTAATTTCATCATTTATAAAATGGGGTTGTTTGCAGTTATAGTTGTGAGTAGTTTAACTAAAAAAACTACTAGTAGTTATTAGCTAGTAGTTTTATTAACTAGAGTAACAAATATTAATTGTTTAACACAAAGATTGCTCATAACAATGATGATTCCTTTTCTTAGGGATGGCTCATGATGTGAATACTATCGTTTATATAATTTCCATGTTTACAGTGGTGGATGCATTTGATTAAATTCATATATAAAAAAATAAATACATAAATCTTATGTATTTTAGTATACATACCCGGAAGACCTATAATTATGAATAATGAAGTGTGTATATATGAATGTATATATATATATATATATGTGTGTGTACTTGTATATGTGTACATATAAATGTATGTCAAAGTGAAAGTGAAGTTGCTAACTCATGTCTGACTCTGCAATCTGATGGACTGTAGCCTACCAGGCTCCCCCGTCCATGGGATTTTCCAGGCCAGAATACTGGAGTGGGTTGCCATTTCGTGTCTGTGTGTGTGTGTGTGTGTGTGTGTGTGTATCAGAGGCTGATGTGTTTTGGTTAAGGGAAGAGAAATGGAAAAGTATATTTCATGGGTCCTTGGCAGGAAGACAAATCCTGGAAGATGATGCTGTGAAAGTGCTGAACTCAATATGCCAGCAAATTTGGAAAACTCAGCAGTGGCCACAGGACTGGAAAAGGTCAGTTTTCATTCCAATCCCAAAGAAAGGCAATGCCAAAGAATGCTCAAACTACCACACAATTGCACTCATCTCACACGCTAGTAAAGTGGTGCTCAAAATCCTCCAAATTTTAGAAAAGGCAGAAGAGCCAGAGATCAACTTGCCAACATCTGCTGGATCATGGAAAAAGCAAGAGAGTTCCAGAAAAACATCTATTTCTGCTTTATTGACTATGCCAAAGCCTTTGACTGTGTGGATCACAATAAACTGTGGAAAATTCAGAACGATATGGGAATACCAGACCACCTGACCTGCCTCTTGAGAAATCTGTATGCAAGTCAGGAAGCAATGGTTAGAACTGGACATGGAACAACAGACTGGTTCCAAATAGGGAAACGAGTATGTCAAGGATGTATATTGTCACCCTGCTTATTTAACTTATATGCAGAGTACATCATGAGAAACACTGGACTGGAAGAAGCACAAGCTGGAATCAAGACTGCCGGGAGAAATATCAATAACCTCAGATATGCAAATGACACCACCCTTATGGTAAAAATTGAAGAGGAACTAAAAAGCCTCTTGATGAAAGTGAAAGAGGAGAGTGAAAAACTTGGCTTAAAGCTCAACATTCAGAAAACAAAGATCATGGCATCCAGTCCCATCACTTCATGGCAAATAGATGAAGAAACAGTGGAAACAGTGTCAGACTTTATTTTTTTGGGCTCCAAAATCACTGCAGATGGTGACTGCAGCCATGAAATTAAAAGACGCTTACTCCTTGGAAGGGAAGTTATGACCAATCTAGAGAGCATATTAAAAAGCAGAGACATTACTTTGCCAACAAAGGTTTGTCTAGTCAAGGCTATGGTTTTTCCTGTGGTCATGTATGGATGTGAGAGTTTGGACTGTGAAGAAAGCTGCGCACCAAAGAATTGATGCTTTTGAACTGTGGTGTTGGAGAAGACTCTTGAGAGTCCCTTGGACTACAAGGAGATCCAACCAATCCATTCTAAAGGAGATCAGTCCTGGGTGTTCTTTGGAAGGAATGATGCTAAAGCTGAAACTCCAGTACTTTGGCCACCTCATGCGAAGAGTTGACTCATTGGAAAAGACTCTGATACTGAGAGGGATTGGGGCAGGAGGAGAAGAGGATGACAGAGGATGAGATGGCTGGATGGCATCACCGACGCGATGGACGTCAGTTTGAGTGAACTCCGGGAGTTGGTGATGGACAGGGAGGCCTGGTGTGCTGTGATTCATGGAGTCGCAAAGAGTCACATGACTGAGCGACTGAACTGAACTGAACTGGCAGGGAGAATGGGCTTCCCTCATAGCTCAGTTGGTAAAGAATCTGCCTGAAATGCAGGAAACCACAGTTGGATTCCTGGGTTGGGAAGCTATGCTGGAGAAGGGATAGGCTACCCACTGCAATATTCTTGGGCTTCCCTTGTGGCTCAGCTGGTAAAGAATCTGCCTGCAATGTGGGAGACCTAGGTTCAATCCCTGGGTTGGGAAGATCTCATGGAGAAGGGAAAGGCTACCCACTCCAGTACTCTGGCCTGAAGAATTCCAAGGACTGCATAGTCCATGGGTTGCAAAGAGTCGGACACAACTGAGCAACTTTCACTTTCACTTTGGCAGGAAGAACAGGGATCAGGGAAAGTTACTTTGCCACAAGGAGAATGAGACAAAGTGATGTTATACACAGAGCCTCTCCTCTGCCTCCCGCATAACACTGTGGAAAAGGAGCTTCTCCCTATTATCAAGAAATATTTTAAAAGGAAATGAAACCCAATTTGTTTCTAAGTGCTTATTCCACAAATGCTAACAGTAAGGGAGATCTTTATTGTTCATGGTGAATGAATTAAATTCTGGATTTTTGTATTAAGCTTTTTCCAGGAATAGTTAAGCATTATTTATAAGCAGACTATGATAGATATCTTATATTCAATAGTTTATTATTAAATGGTGATAAAATTGAAGTATAAAATAGAAAACCCATGTCTTTCTCTAAAATAATGAATGCATTTGTTAAAATGATCAGATAAACCCACAGTAGCAAAGAAAAAAAAGCCACAAGAAGAAACCCTGCAGAAAGAACATTCCAGAATTTATAAATATTCAATGTTTTTCATTTCATTTTTAAACTGCTACTGTATCTACAGTGAAAGCTATTTTATTTGTTGTATGTCAGAAGGAGATGAGAATGTGCTTAAGGGAATTTGATGCAATTAGTGTTACATTGCTGACCTTTAGTAAAAAATACACCAAGTGAATTCAAGAGTAGGATTTAAAGAGGCAGATTATACATTGCATGTATTCTAACAGTTCAAAGGTGTAAAAATTTTAACTTTGTGGTTACAAGCAAGTACATTGTAAGATTTTACAATCTGAATTGTTTTTGACCCTGGGGCATCATTTCAAGAAATTATCCTTAGGAGAGAAATACAGCCAAATGAAGCTGAACCATGTAACAAAATTAACAATTGGCATTTGGTAAACAACTTCTTTCTAAATGTATTAATATCATCAGGGTTTATCTCTCCGACTGCCTACAGAAGTCAAAACCTACAAGAGTAAATTAATTCCACAGTTGTCCAATGTACATTATTAGAAAACTTGTGAAATTATTTTATAAATCACTTCATAAGACATTATCTTCATAGTCATTAAAATTGTTCCATGGCTATCTGGTGTATGTTTTTAATGAAGTTTTAAGTGTAGACAAAGGAAAAAAATGTAGCTGAAAAATAGAGCTAAGCAAATTTCTGCTTTTTCTTTTTCTCAAGATCAGGACCCTTGGGAGTATTGCACTAGAACTAGGCCATGAAGAGTATATGAGGACATAAAATGGAGCCGATTTGGAATTAGGTGATGCAGATTTTAACATAGGTGGACCTTATTTTACGTAGTAAGTGTGTTTCCAAAACCATACATGCATGTGAACCAAGTAGGAAATGATTTGTGCATGTGAGTGGTAGTTTCTTTTTTTTTTTTTCCAAAAGTTTTCATCTTTAATTGATCTTGCAGACTTGAGTTAAAACTTCTTAGAATTAAATTTTTGCCAATAAATACTAAAAAATGATTCAATGCGCAGAGGCTTCAGCATTCTTGCTAATGAGGAGGCAATGGCAGAGACAGTGTTAGTTAATGACATCTAGGCCAATTTTCCCAGGAGGATACGTAAAGATACATAAAACCTCTACAGTCTTTATAGTCAGTTACATATTCAACTGTTCCTTTTTATTTTTCTTTTTAAATACTTTATGGTTGTGATTTTTTTCTTTCCCTGAATAAAAAAAAAAAAAAAAAGCAAAAGTCTCTTATCTTTTAATATATCATACACTAATGCACCAAAAAAGCTATTTCTTATATTCTTTTATTCTGCATCTGAGTGGTAGTTTCACCGGTATGTGAATGATACTGTTGGTGAATATTTGTATCCATATTAGATGTAACTGAACATCCAAATTTATTCCTTAGTCAACGCAAAAAGATGGATCTATAGTGGCTCTTACTTTGCACAGTGGGTTTAGAAAATATCTTTGGCTGCTTTAAACTACACACTATTTTGGAATCAAACTTAGCTGGTGGCTTTCTGAAGTTATTCTATGGTGCTACCTATCTGATACTTAGTTCTGCTTTGGTGACTTGAAAATGTGAGACTTACTCAATTCCCCAGTGTCTGGATCAGATCATCCACACTCTTAACATCTTTCCATGTCTGCTCTAAATTTTGGCATCTATTGAGCTACTCACACTTCACAGGTTTTACTTCTTGCATCATTGTCTTTTTCCCTATTGGATCATTCACATCAGCAAACATGTACACTATAGTTTTCCCCATCTTTAAAAAAAATGGTCAAAAAACCCTTGACCTCATATCGCCTTCATATACTGCCCAATTCTTTGCTCTTTGTAGTAAATCTTTATAAATATCTTTTAAAATATTTGAGTTTGTGTAGGCTCCACTCATTCAGTTTAATTATCTCCTGAACTCATCCAGTCTTGTCTCCACCTCTCTATTAAATGGAATTCCCTGGTGGTTCAGATGGTAAAGAGTCTGCCTGCAATGCGGGAGAACCATGTTCAATCCCTGGGTTGGAAAGATCCCCTGGAGAAGGAAACAGCAGCCCACTCCAGTATTCTTCCCTGGAAAATCCTGAACGGAGGAGCCTGGCAGGCTACAGTCCATAGGGTCTCAGAGATGGACACAAGTGAAGTGATTTCACTTCACTTCACTTCTCTACTAAAGTTTTTTAGTCAAGGCCACCAATAAATAAATAATAAGTCATAGTTATAAATCCAAATTCTAGTCTTCATCTTCCTAGACTTCTCAGCAACATTTAAAATAATCTCTCCCTCTGTGTTTGTAATCATTGTCTTGTCTTGTCTTCTGATGTATCAGTCTTTCAGTAGCTTTACCTGAATCTGATTCCTTTTCCCCACAGGTGTGTGTGTGTGTGTGTGTGTGTGTGTGTTTTATTTGCTCAGGGTGGAAAGTAAACTATATGGAAAATCATATAGACTTGACTTTATCAGTATATAATATCTATGCTGTAGAATTTCAGTGATACTAAGGAAGTTTCTCTGCCCCAAATATACATAAGCACTCTCGATAGTGCTAACTTGCACTTCTAGAGATGTTCTTGGAAATTAAAGATTCTTTAGGTCAGTAATAATCTTTATAATACTGCTGGGAGATGTTACTATTGAACAGTTGATATTTTAAAGGGAATTATCTTGTTTTCTCAATTAGTGACAGTTAAGGGAGTCTGCTCTACAGAGACTAGAAAGAAACATGCCTTAGGTAGAGAGTAGAATTATTAGGAAGGAGGTGAAAAGTAGCACAGGTACTCGGTCTATTTCACAATTTAGCTTAGGGCTGGCTCTGAAAAATGATCTGTTATTGACACACTGTAATTCTTCAGCATTAAGCTACAGTGTAGAGAGAAGACCAGCATCCTTCTAAGACCACTCCTCTGTTCATATAGCAGAGATGGAGAGCAGGTACTGTTCTTTATTGTGTAATGGGTTAAAGCACATTTTCCCCAAGTCTTTGATCTTATATTCCTCATGCTTTTCACAAGAGGCATGATTCCCTGGTAAAGGACTGTGCTGCCAAAAACTATTTGGTAATATCTCTACATTTTGTGTAAGGGAAGGGGATAAATAATAAAGTGCCAGAGTTAGTCAACCTTCTCCTTGAATTCAATAAATATAACCTGAACTGTAATTTACTTAATGTTTAAATTTTATCTTAAATTGACTCAATTTCTTTACATTATGTAGTCTTACCCTAAGTATTAAGAATCAAGGACTGAGTGATAACTATAACCTTATTAATGCGATAAGCCATATTCTCCAAGCCAGGCTTCAGCAATACGTGAACCGTGAACTTCCAGATGGGCAAGCTGGTTTTAGAAGAGGCAGAGGAACCAGAGATCAAATTGCCAACATCCAATGGATCATGGAAAAAGCAAGAGAGTTCCAGAAAAATATCTATTTCTGCTTTATTGACTATGGCAAAGCTTTTGACTGTGTGGATCACAATAAATTGTGGAAAATTCTGAAGGAGATGGAAATTCCAGACCACCTGACCTGCCTCTTGAGAAACCTGTATGCAGGTCAGGAAGCAACAGTTAAAACTGGACATGGAAAAACAGACTGGTTCCAAATAGGAAAAGGAGTATGTCAAGGCTGTATATTGTCCCCCTGCTTATTTAACTTATATGCAGAGGACATCATGAGAAACGCTGAGCTGGAGAAAGCACAAGCTGGAATCAAGATTGCCGGAGAAATATCAATCACCTCAGATATGCAGATGATACCACCCTTATGGCAGAAAGTGAAGAAGAACTAAAGAGCCTCTTGATGAAAGTGAAAGTGGAGAGTGAAAAAGTTGGCTTAAAGCTCAACATTCAGAAAACGAAGATCATGGCCTCTGGTCCCATCACTTCATGGGAAATAGATGGGGAAACAGTGGAAACAGTGTTAGATTTTATTTTGGGGGCTCCAAAATCACTGAAGATGGTGGTTGCAGCCATGAAATTAAGAAACACTTACTCCTTGGAAGGAAAGTTATGACGAACCTAGACAGCATATTAAAAAGCAGAGACATTACTTTGTCAACAAAGGTCTGTCTAGTGAAGGCTATGGTTTTTCCACTAGTCATGTATGGATGTGAGAGCTGGACTATAAAGAAAGCTGAGTGTCAAAGAAGTGATGCTTTTGAACTGTGGTGTTGGAGAAGACTCTTGAGAGTCCTTGGACTGCAAGGAGATCCAACCAGTCCATTCTAAAGGAGATCAGTCCTGGGTGTTCATTGGAAGGACTGATGCTGAGGCTGAAACTCCACTACTTTGGCTACCTCATGCGACGTGCTGACTCATTTGAAAAGACCCTGATGCTGGGAAAGATTGGGGGCATGAGGAGAAGAGGATGACAGAGGATGAGATGGTTGGATGGCATCACCAGCTCAATGGACATGGGTTTGGGTAGATTCCGGCAGTTGGTGATAGACAGGGAGGCCTGGTGTGCTGTGGTTCATGGGGTCACAAAGACTCGGACATGACGGAGCGACTAAACTGACTGAATAAGAGAAAATCAGGAGCAATTAAGTACATTAAAATATGTAAGCTGATAAATGATCTCCTTTGAAAACAAAGAATATGCCATACTGCCCTTTAGCAAATGTGACGCTACAATATACATTTATTTTGAATTTTTCACACTTTAAACTTTTAGAAGATTAAAATTTTCTTTAAAAGCTATGTTACCTTTGACTGCTATTTATGGGTTATTTAGTTAAAAGTCAAGTAGTAATTGAAGCTGTGTGTCCAAGTAATTTAAATTCCTGGAGGTAACCACAAGCAATCTCCACCACCAGTTTTTCCAACATTCTGTTTAGTCCTATGAGCTAGGCACTGTGCTGAACACTTTAAATGCTTTACTGTATT
The DNA here is from genome assembly GCF_027580195.1 of Bos mutus. Classification (NCBI taxonomy): domain Eukaryota; kingdom Metazoa; phylum Chordata; class Mammalia; order Artiodactyla; family Bovidae; genus Bos; species Bos mutus. The sequence continues at coordinate 28,279,458 of NC_091625.1, read as the reverse complement.
ATTTATTACTACATATTGCATATTATTTGGGGCTCCCCTGATATTCAGGGCTAAAGAATCCACCTGCAAATACAGGAAACACAGGTGACGTGGGTTCATTCAGGAAAATTCCCTGGAGGAGGAAATGGCAATCCACTCCAGTATTTTTGCCTGGAAAATTCCATGGATAGAGGACAGTCTATGAGGTCACAAAGAGTCAGAAACAACTGAGTAACAAAGCACACACACACACACACACACAAAGGCTCATGCTGTTTACACTATCTTTTACATTGAGTTATTTAATGAGTACTGAATAATTCCTTCTTTTTTTTTTTTGCAATCACAAGGTATCTGTTTTTCATTACATAGGCAATAATTTCAAAATAGTATGAAAAGTCCTCTTTCACAACCATAAAAGTTTGGAAAGAAGTTATTAAAATATATTTTCTTAACCAAAAATTTTCTTTTGGTTTGACAGAAGTAGCAAAAGTCTCGTTAACTCGCTTAGGAAAATGAAATTGGGTGTGGTAAAGAGTACTTTGTAAAGTGATATTTCCACCAGCAAGGGTGGTCTTTCTTCTCTTCAACACACTTAATTATTTCTATTTAATTTTACTGAGAAAAGCAATTTTTTGAGTTTAGTACTCTATAATTAATGGCTAGCATTATATTATCAAGGTGATAATTTTCCATTAATGAGCAAGTGCCCTGCTTGATTTGCTTTATAAACTGAAACATATACTTTAAAATTAGTTAAAATATCTGATTGCAATCCTAGCAGAAGGTAACATTAGACACTTAATGAAATGATCTATCAGTTCAGTTCAGTTCAGTTGCTCAGTCATGTCCGACTCTTTGTGACCCCATGAATCGCAGCATGCCAGGCCTCCCTGTCCATCACCAACTCCTGGAGTTCACTCAGACTCACGTCCATTGAGTCAGTGATGCCATCCAGCCGTCTCATCCTCTGTCGTCCACTTCTCCTCCTGCCCCTAATCCCTCCCAGCATCAGAGTCTTTTCCAATGAGTCAACTCTTCGCATGAGGTAGCCAAAGTACTGGAGTTTCAGCTTTAGCATCATTCCTTCCAAAGAAATCCCAGGGCTGATCTCCTTCAGAATGGACTGGTTGGATCTCCTTGCAGTCCAAGGGACTCTCAAGAGTCCTCTCCAACACCAAAGTTCAAAAGCATCAATTCTTCGGCGCTCAGCCTTCTTCACAGTCCAACTCTCACATCCATACATGACCACTGGAAAAACCATAGCCTTGACTAGACGGACCTTTGTTGACAAAGTAATGTCTCTGCTTTTGAATATGCTGTCTAGGTTGGTCATAACTTTCCTTCCAAGGAGTAAGCGTCTTTTAATTTCATGGCTGCAGTCACCATCTGCAGTGATTTTGGAGCCCAGAAAAATAAAGTCTGACACTGTTTCCATTGTTTCCCCATCTATTTCCCATGAAGTGATGGGACCAGATGCCATGATCTTCGTTTTCTGAATGTTGAGCTTTCAGCCAACTTTTTCATTCTCCATTTTCATTTTTATCAAGAGGCTTTTTAGTTCCTCTTCACTTTCTGCCATAAGGGTGCATCTGCATATCCGAGGTTATTGATATTTCTCCGGGCAATCTTGATTCCAGCTTGTGCTTTTTCCAGCCCAGCGTTTCTCATGATGTCCTCTGCATATAAGTTAAATAAGCAGGGGGACAATATACAGCCTTGACATACTCCTTTTCCTATTTGGAACCAGTCTGTTTTTCCATGTCCAGTTTTAACTGTTGCTTCCTGACCTGCATACAGGTTTCTCAAGAGGCAGGTCAGGTGGTCTGGTATTCCCATCTCTTTCAGAATTTTCCACAGTTTATTGTGATCCACACAGTCAAAGGCTTTGGCATAGTCAATAAAGCAGAAATAGATGTTTTTCTGGAACTGTCTTGCTTTTTCCATGATCCATTGGATGTTGGCAATTTGATCTCTGGTTCCTCTGCCTTTTCTAAAACCAGCTTGCACATCAGGAAGTTGATGGTTCATGTATTGCTGAAGCCTGGCTTGGAGACTTTTGAGCATTACTTTACTAGCCTGTGAGATGAGTGCAATTGTGCGTAGTTTGAGCATTCTTTGGCATTGCCTTTCTTTGGGATTGGAATGAAAACTGACCTTTTCCAGTCCTGTGGCCACTGCTGAGTTTTCCAAATTTGCTGGCGTATTGAGTGCAGCACTTTCACAGCATCCTCTCAGGATTTGAAATAGCTCAACTGGAATGCCATCACCTCCACTAGCTTTGAAGTGATGCTTTCTAAGGCCCACTTGACTTCACATTCCAGGATGTCTGGCTCTAGGTGAGTGATCACACCATCGTGATTATCTGGGTCATGAAGATCTTTTTTGTACAGTTCTTCTGTGTATTCTTGCCACCTCTTTTTAATATCTTCTGCTTCTGTTAGGTTCATACCATTTCTGTCCTTTATCGAGCTCATCTTTGCATGAAATGTTCCCTTGGTATCTCTAATTTTCTTGAAGAGATCTCTAGTCTTTCCCATTTTGTTGTTTTCCTCTATTTCTTTGCATTTATAGCTGAGGAAGGCTTTCTTATCTCTTCTTGCTATTCTTTGGAACTCTGCATTCAGATGTTTATATCTTTCCTTTTCTCTTTTGCTTTTGGCTTCTTTTCTTTTCACAGCTATTTGTAAGGCCTCCTCAGACAACCATTTTGCTTTTTTGCATTTCTTTTCCATGGGGATGGTCTTGATCCCTGTCTTCTGTACAATGTCACAAACCTCTGTCCATAGTTCATCAGGTACTCTATCTATCAGATCTAGGCCCTTAAATCTATTTCTCACTTCCACTGTATAATCATAAGGGATTTGATTTAGGTCATACCTGAATGGTCTAGTGGTTTTCCCTACTTTCTTCAATTTCAGTCTGAATTTGGCAATAAGGAGTTCATGATCTGAGCCACAGTCAGCTCCTGGTCTTGTTTTTGCTGACTGTATAGAGCTTCTCCATCTTTGGCTGCAAAGAATATAATCAATCTGATTTCAGCATTGACCATCTAGTGATGTCCATGTGTAGAGTCATCTCTTGTGTTGTTGGAAGAGGGTGTTTGCTATGACCAGTGCATTGTCTTGGCAAAACTCGATTAGTCTTTGTCCTGCTTCATTCCGTATTTCAAGGCCAAATTTGCCTGTTACTCCAGGTGTTTCTTGACTTCCTACTTTTGCATTCCAGTTCCCTATAATGAAAAGGACATCTTTTTTGGGTGTTAGTTCTAGAAGGTCTTGTAGATCTTCATAGAACCGTTCAACTTCAGCTTCTTCAGCGTTACTGGTTGGGGCATAGACTTGGGTTACTGTAATATTGAATGGTTTGCCTTGGAAACGAACAGAGATCATTCTGTCGTTTTTGTCGTTTTGTCGTTCTTGCCTTGAGAACCCCATGAACAGTATGAAAAGGCAAAATGATAGGATACTGAAAGAGAAACTCCCCAGGTCAGTAGGTGCCCAATATGTTACTGGAGATCAGTGGAGAAATAACTACAGAAAGAATGAAGGGATGGAGCCAAAGCAAAAACAATACCCAGCTGTGGATGTGACTGGTGATAGAAGCAGGGTCCGATGCTGTAAAGAGCAATATTGCATAGGAACCTGGAATGTCAGGTCCAAGAATCAAGGCAAATTGGAAGTGGTCAAACAGGAGATGGCAAGAGTGAACGTTGACATTCTAGGAATCAGCGAACTAAAATGGACTGGAATGGGTGAATTTAACTCAGATGACCATTATATCTACTACTGTGGGCAGGAATCCCTCAGAAGAAATGGAATAGCCATCATGGTTAACAAAAGAAATGATCTATAGTTTCTCTATTAAAAACAATTATATTGCTTAATAATTTGTACTAGTCATCAAGTCATAGTATACATATTTTCTGCTCACCAAACACAAACTTATGGCTCAAAAGTGACTTTTTCTAAACACTTTTAAATGAAATTTAATAGATATTTCAGTGAGGCTGATTTTCATATGTTCTTATACACTAAAATTATTTTAGGCATTTTGAAAATATTCCTACATTATATTCAAGCTGAAATAACATAAAATACAACTACAAACATATCTGCTACTATATTAGAATATAAAGCAAAGGTTAATTTCCTAATTTAATACTTCCTCTCAGATGGAACTACTGCATGACCTTTTATCAATGTTTCCATTAGTATGGCTGAAATTAATAGTGACCAAATCAGAATTCTAAAGATTATTGGGGTCTCAACTTAATTCTGTAGCATTTAAGCTGAAATATGGTTAATTCTTCCCTGGCCCAAGTCCCTCTCAATGTGATGGTGTTCAGTTTTCAAAGTTTTCTTCTTTCCATTTAGAAACATGACTGAGGACTATAGTGATATAGTTTAGGAACATTCCCTCTAACACAATGTTGGAGTGAAGTAGAGATGGGTACCCAACTTTCTTTTGGGATGAGGTGCTGGGAGGAGGGATATTCTCCTATTCTGAGATTCCCTCCATGCTGAGGATATTGGGTGTTTTTACCTGATCAGCATCACCGACTTCTCTTCTGTAAATATCACATCAACCTGACATTACTTGGGTGAGGTAAGGTTTTTCCCATTCCCATCTCTTCCTCTTGACAGGTTAGCTCAGGCCAAAGCCTTAAAAATAGTTGTTAAACAGTGCAGCCCACATTTGGAGGATATCATATTTGGAGGATGCCAATGTTCCTATCTTTGACCACTGCCCATTTCATAGTCCAAGATCTTAGATGGTCACGTGCTACACTGAGACCATGTTGTGGTTCAGTCCGTAAGTCATGTATGACTCTTTGTGACCCCATGGACTGCAGCAGCCAGTCCTCCCTGTCCATCACTATCTTCTGGAGTTTGCCCAGGTTCATGTCCATTGAATCGATGATGCCATTGAAAACATCAATTCATTGGTGCTCTACCTTCTTATTGTCCAACTCTCACATCCGCATATGACTACTGGAGAGGCCACAGTTTTGAGAATATACCCCATGGATAAAGAACAACTGTTCTTCAATGTACTTAGTATTTTTCTCTAATTTGATTTCATCAACTAAACTTTCAAAAATTTGAAATCATTTTAAATTTACAAGCATTTTTAAGAAGTATTACAGAGATCTATGTACCGTTTAGCCAGTTCCCCCCAGTGGTAACATATTACACAGCTATAGTACAAAATCACAACCATACTGACACTAATACAATCTAGCCATCTTATTTGGAGTCTTCAGTCTTACTTGTATTGATTTGTACATTTATGTATATTTAACTTAATGCAATTTAATCATATGTATAGGACTTCCCTGGTGGTACAGTGGATAGGAACTCACCTGCTAATGCAGGCGAAATGGGTCTGATCCCTGGCCCAGGAAGATTTCACATGCTATGGAGCAATGACGCCCATGTGCCACAGCAATTGAGCCCACACTCTAGAGCCTGAGAGCTGCAATTACTGAGCCCATGGGCAACAACCACTAAAGCCTGCATACCTAAGCCTGTGTTCTGCAACGAGAGAAGCCACCATGATAAGAAGCCCACACGCCAAGGAAAAGTAGCTCCAGCTCAGTGCAACTAGAGAAAGGTCACAACAAGGAAGACCCAGCACAGACATAAATATTAATAAATAAATACATACTTTAAAAATCATGTTTGTAAATCTACCAACACAATGAAGACAGAACATTTGCATCAAGACGACCTTCACCCTGTCTCTAAACACTGACAACCAATAATCTTTCTCCATCCCTATAATTTTATTATTTAAAAACCTTAAATAAATGAAATCCAATAGCATTCATGTTTTATGATTGGCTCTATTTAGTCAGCTGAATTCTTTGGAAGTTCATCCAGGTTGATGAATGTATCAAAGGCCACTCATTTTTGCTAAATAGTGTTCTGTGGTTTAGATATATCATTGTTTAATCTTTCACCTGTTAAAGGACATCTGTCTTCCTGTGAGTTACTTGAACATTTTTAAGATTTCATTATGATATATTTATAGTGTTTTTGATTGCATCATTTTGTATAGTTTTCTTAGTGATTGCTTTGGAAATCATATTTATGTGTAACTTATCATATCTACTAGTATCAATGTCTACAACTTCAACTGAAATGAAGAAAATTTACTGACATTTTTGCCTCATAACCTTAATCACTTTTAAATATTATTGTCTTTAGTATTAGAAAGAATTACAATTGATATTGTCATATATGATTTAGAAATTTCCAGATGGTAGTTTATTGTGTTTACTCATATTTATGCTTTTTCCACTTGTCTTTCTTTCTTCCTGATGCTCCAAGTTTTTTCTTTAATCATTTCCTTTCTGCTTGAAGAAAGCCATTCTTTATGGGTAGATCTGTTAGTGCTAAATTTTTCAATTTCTTTTGTCTGAGAATGCCTTTATTTTCCCTTCTTCTCTAAAGATTATTATTGTTTGGTATAGGATTATGGTTAGCAATACTTGTCTTTGAGCACTTGAAAAATGTGACACTTGCCTTCTTGCCACCATATCTTTAGATGAAGAATTTGCTGTTATGCAAATTAGTGATCCTGGATATGTCATATGTTCTCTCTGCTTTCATGATATTTTTCTTTGCCTCCAATTTATCTTGATGTTTAATTAAAGTGTGTCAGTGTAATTTTGTTCACCTTTATCCTGTTTGGATATCCTGGATCCTATCAGTTCTGACTTCTGACAATTTTTTTTTCTGAAAACTAGCAGGTTTTCAGCCCTTATTTTTTGGAATTTTTTTTTTTTTAGCCCCAGTCTCTTCTTTCTCTCTTTTTGGGACTTCAATGAACATAATATTGGATATTTTATTATTTTACCCAAGTTTCTAAGACTCTGTTTACTTTTTTTGTCAATCCATTTTCCTCTCTATTGTTCAACTTGGGTAAATTCTATCTATCTCTTCTCAAGTTTACTGACTCTATCCTTTATATCTCCATTCTACTGAAAAACCTGTTAGGGACTTTATTGTTTTAGTTATTGTATTTTTCAGTTCTATAATTTCTATTTGATTATTTCTTATAACATCTATTTTTTGCTGAGATTTTCTACTTTTTAAAAAATTTGTTTCAAGAGAATGTTTGCTGACGTATTTTTATGATAATTTTGTCAGATAATTCCAACATCCGATCTGTCTTGGCATTGTCATCAGCTGATTGTCATTTAAGTTTTGATGTCATTCAAGTTGTGATCTTTCTGGTCACAACTGGTTCTTCTTGGTATAATGAATGATTCTTAGCTAGGGAAGTGAAAGGTGTCTCAGAACTGGTACTAAGGGAGACCACTTCCTCCTGGCTACTTACTGTCAGTGGGGCTCCTGATTGATTCCTAGTGACTGGTGCCACTTGCTGATTACAGTGGAATTCCTGTTTGATCTGGGAAAAGATCATATACCTGGAATGCCTTCTGTTGCTATGTTGATAGTCAGGAGATAATCTTCCAGTTCTAGAGTCACTAATTAATTCGTCTTCCTCTTCCCACTTTTCAGAGTCCTTATTGGTTGTTTGCTATGTTACTTCCAGTAAATATAACAGTACTTAGTGAGGAGTAGCAGGGAGAAACAAGCTGATGCCATCTTCTCTGATCAGAAATCACTAATTTTGTTTTAAATTATTTACACAGAATCATCCAAAGAGTTAAGGCCTAGTGAAGTGATTTCTATAAAATTGATCAGCTTATATATATATATATATATATACACACACATTACATAATATATGTAATTTTCAAATACCTAATAAATTACAAAATAAAAAATGTTCCTCTGAAACAGTTGGGCATGTTAATTGTAGTATGCATACCATACCACATTGGGAAATATTGTATACAATATAATGCACTAAAATAATTTGGGTTTTTCCTACTTTAATTGTTTAAAAGATTATTTTTGTTATTTAGTCACTCAGTCAAGTCTGATTCTTTTGCAAACCCATGGACCATAGCCTGCCAAGCTCCTCTGTCCTTAGGATTTCCCAGGCAAGAATACTGGAATGGGTTGCTATTTCCTTCTCCAGAAAATCTTCCTGACCCAGGGACTGAACTTGCATCTTCTGCACTGGCAGATGGATTCTTTACCATTGAGCCACCTGGAAAGTCCACTTAAAAGATTAACGTCTCCTTTATTAATCTGGTACTTTCTCAGAACCCAGATGCTCCTCTCAGAACACTGTTTTCATGTTGGAATGGAGGGGTAGCAACTTTGGGTACTGGTCAGCAAGTCAGAATATGAGTCATTCCCTGCCAGATATCAAAAATGAAAATGGAGAAACTTTTATCCCAAAGCCAGTTAAGTTTTTGTCAGCCCAGAGTAGACGCAGCCATCCTTACTTCACCCCATCTAAATTCTTGACCCACAAACCTATGAGCCTAATAAAATGACTACTTTTTATGCTACTGATCTTGAGGTGGTTTATTATTCACCAATAGATATCAGTAACAGTAGTGCTGTACATTAGTGTTTTTGTAATGATCTTGATGAGATTTAGTAAAAATAGAATTATTTAATTACATTTGGCTATTTAACAGTGCTTACTGAAAGTTTTGTAGCTTGGAGACTGTACCATCAAGAAAATATTAGGGTAGTGAACTGAATATTTAGTTCAATTCAACTTGCATTTGTTTAATGATAAGCATGTAAAAAAACACTCTCTAAATACTCTATCCTTGATATTGCCATCTATTTAAAGTGCCACACTCTAGCTAAGCAATGATATTCATAAAATGGTCCTTAAAGAGCCACCTTTGAGCTTTACAATTTTTAGTTTCTAGAAAAAATTCTTTATGACCATACAGATGTTTCTTTGATGTAAACTTGTTATCAAGGCCTGTGACTATTTTTGGTCAAAGAATTATGGTACATATGTCTTAGAAATCTTTAACAACTTTGGATCACTTCATTATGTATGGAAATGTGATTTGTGAAGATTCAATTTACTGTGGAAAAGCACATTGCATTTTTATGTGAATGCTAAACTTTTACTAAGATATACTTGTGATATTAACAACTATTTTCATGTAGTTCATTGGTTTCATTGGCACATTTTTTCTTCTTCCACAAATTGTGGTTTATGTTTTCTAGCAGTTGATCTACTGCTACCCATTAAACCCCCAGGGGTGGTTCTTTATCGTCTTCCATAGATAACTGTCATCCATGTCTAATGGAGCTTTGATTGAGGAAGTTTATTTTGATCATACACCTCAATTGGACTTTATTCTTTCAGAAACTCAGAGGGCACTGGCATGTCACAGTAAATTCTGAAAGTCTTAAACCCCAGGGCCTCATAAATAAAGTTTCCAATAGTATGCTCAAAGAATAAATGGTATACATTTTAATATATCCCCCAATAGGCACATCAAGAACTAAATATGCAGTCACTCTATTCTGCCTGAGAACATCAAGATGAAGCAGGAGCCATTCTTATCTGACCTTAGAGGCTGTTAAAGAAAGTTCTTTCTTCAAATGAAAATGTATTTTTTATCTGTATGGCAAAGTCAAATATACTTTGGAATATAAGCTTCTCTCAAATCAGAGTTAGAGAAATAAAAAACTCCTTTGTTAAATCAATTAATTATTTCCTCCAAAGTTTGTGTAAAGCAAAAGATCACAATTCTTTGAAAAGTAGAGTTCATGCCATTACTTCAGTTTAGCTCAAACTCTTGCCCTTTATCCAGCATGTAATAAGCACCAAATACTGTTTACTTTGAAATGAATTGAATTTCACATACAACTAAATCCTGAGGTCCACACATCTCCCAATCCAACAATAATAAATATTAGTTAATACAAGAGCAAAGATGTCCTCCTCCCACTGAATTAAAAAAAATTATAAATCTCTCTTTTACAGAATCTTGTCGAACTGTAAACATCTTACTGGGTACCCTTCAGTCTACATATCAGAATTTACTTACAATGCAGTTGGAATCCTGAGCATTCCTAAAATCTTTCTATTAGTACAACCAGTTTGGGAAAAAAGAGGGAGAGACCTGCTCAGGTTCAGGGAGCAATGTGAGACAAATCTGATGTGAGAACCCCCTAGCCCCTGAGGTCATGAGAATGACACTAAACCTCCCAAGAATGAAACTAATCAGATGTAGACCTAGGTTCACTTGATTTTAAACATTTTCTTTTCACCTCTCAAACTTTTGATTATTAAGTTTTAGGCCATCTCTCTGTCTCTCTTTTTAAATTACCTTCACCATCTGGTGTAGTCAAAACCACTGAACTGAGAACCAAAATACACTAGTAAGGTATCATCTCTAAGACTATCTCTGAATTTTCTTTCTCTCTCAAAGTCTGTGGAAGTGAAAGTGATGTCACTCAGTGGTGTCTGACTCTCTGCGACCCCACAGACTGTAGCCTACCACGCTCCTTCATCCATGGGATTTTCCAAGAATACTGGAGTGGGTTGCCATTTCCTTCTCCAGAGGATATTCGCCACCCAGGGATTGAACTCGGGTCTTCCACATTGTAGGCAGACGCTTTCCCGTCTGAGCTACCAGGGAAGTCTGTGATATAAGCACAAAGAGTGGAGACAGACTATTACTTCCAAATGTTGAACCATATTTCATTTTATTTAACCTCTTAGGTGCTACGGTTATCTGGGAATTACTTGTATAGAGTACCTATAGAGTTATCAGAATCATGTGAAAATGTGCTTTAATCTATTTGTTCTTTTGTCTTATGTGAGTTGATTTTAAGGTACAGTCAACGTGGTGGAAATAACTGGATCTATCAAACTTAATCAGTGTGACTTACTTGATGGAGGGTTTTCAAATTGTATTATGTAATATATACATATAAATATCCATATATATGCATATATTTTGGAGAAGGCAATGGCACCCCACTCCAGCACTCTTGCCTGGAAAATCCCATGGATGGAGGAGCCTGGTGGGCCGCAGTCCATGGGATCGCAAAGAGTTGGACACAACTGAGAGACTTCACTTTCATGCATTGGAGAAGGAAATGGCAACCCACTCCAGTGTTCTTGCCTGGGGAATCCCAGGGACGGGGGAGCCTGGTGGGCTGCCATCTATGGGGTCGCACAGAGTTGGACACAACTGAGTAGACTTAGCAGCAGCAGCATGCATATATTTATAATTCTGGGTAATAATTTAAGTGTATTTATAGTACTCTTGAATAGATTGAGAGTCTGTCAAGCAACGACAAAGAAAGGAACAATTGTTTATATTCAGTGGAGTTCAGGACAAAAATTGTCAACAGCAAAAAGTACACAATGGTACTTTATCTTTTTTGCTGTTGTTGAAAATTTGGTTCTGAACTCCACTGAATATAAATGATAAATAAAATATTGCCTGTCATATCAGTAAACAAAGGGTGTCATGGGCAGCAGTGACTGCATATTTCGAGTGGTGAGCCGGTGAGCCCTGAGGGAACTCAGGAAGGAAACAAAGAATATCTGCCACCTAGCAGCCATCAGAAGGCAATGGCACCCCACCCCAGTACTCTCGCCTGGAAAATCCCACGGATGGAGGAGGCTGGTGGGCTTCAGTCCATGGGGTCGCTAAGAGTCGGACACGACTGAGCGACTTCACTTTCACTTTTCACTTTCATGCATTGGAGAAGGAAATGGCAACCCACTCCAGTGTTCTTGCCTGGAGAGTTCCAGGGACGGGGGAGCCTGGTGGGCTGCCGTCTATGGGGTTGCACAGAGTCAGACGCGACTGAAGCGACTTAGCAGCAGCAGCAGCAGCAGCAGCAGCCATCAAGACTGCAGCCACTCCCAACAGTGAGCCCTGAGGATACTCAGGATGTGCAAACACAGGATATTCACTGGCCTCAGTTAGATGAGGTACAGGGCTTCCCAGGTGGCTCTAGCGGTAAAGAACTTGCCTACCAATGCAGGAGGCTTAGGAGATGCTGGTTTGATCCCTGGATTGGGAAGATCCCCTGGGGGAGGGCATGGAAATCCACTTCAGTATTCTTGCCTGGAGAATCCCATGGACAGAGGAGCCTTGTGGGCTACAGTCCACAGGGTCACACCTGAGGTGACTTAGCATGCACACATGTAGATGAGGTACATGTCAAGGAATGATTTCAATTGGCTCAGACTCTTACCTCTTCCCTTACACAGAAAAGCACTAAATTTCTTAAATTGAGAGATTTAGTTTTCTTTTATTTACAACAATCTTTTGTTTCTACTACCTGTGCTTTGTTGCAAAACTCCTGTGTATCCCAGCTGCCTCCATCACCTCCTCAGAGCAGTTCTGTCAGGGTTATTTCAGGAGCTGCTTCCTGGGCTTAAAGTCCTCAGTATGCCCACTGAATAAAACATAACTCAAAATAAAAAACAACAAAACACAACAATGGTACTAACGAATGGTAAAAACAAAAAAATAGTAGGAATAAATTAGACCAAGCCACCTTGGGATTTCAAACAGAACTTTGGGATCCAATGTTTGTCTACATTTCTCTGCTTTTAGTTAGTATTTTTGTTAATGTTCAGAGTATGGGGAATCTTTTTAAAAGTGCTATATATTCCATACTTTATAATTTCTTAGAGTTGTTTCCATGGGAACAGAGGCTTCATGTGTGTGTGGGTGTGTGTTACCTCAGACAGTTAGTGATGTTCTCAGGTGCTACAGATGGCAAAGATCATCAGAACTTGTACAATTCTTAATGAATTCCAAAATTCATTCACTCTTGGAAAATGAAGGGAAAAAAATGGAAATTGCACTGTGAAAATTAGGGTTCAATATTGAAATTTAATGGGTTCTTAGGTGATGCTAGCTGTAAAGAACCCATCTGCCAATGCAGGAGACATTAAGAGATGCAGTTTTGATCCCTGGATCGGGAAGATCCCATAGAGGAGGACATGGCAACCCACTCCAGTATTCTTGCCTGAAAAATTCCATGGACAGAGAAGCCTGGCAGGTACAGTCCATAGGGTTGCGTAGAGTCACATATGCTTGAAGTGACTTAGTATGCACACTAAATCAATAACATGATTTAATATAATAATATATAGCATGTTAAATTATAAAATGTTAGTTCTAAACAAAAAAGATGGTATCTAAAACTCATCTTGGATCAAGTAAAAAGAGAATTTTAAAAAGTAAATGTCAAATGGCAACATTAACATGAACTTATGACCTTTAAATAAAAAGGGATTTCTCACTTCATTAATAAAGTGATCCCCTCTTCTAAAGTCACTTGCTTAACATCAGGATTTATGCTTCACTGGTGCCTAGATTTGGATCTCTAATGCTCCTTGACAACCATTTGGAGAATAATTGGTCTCATGTGTTGGCACATAAAAAATAAAAATTATCCTGAGATGTACTGTTTTCAGAAACAAGGAGGCTCAATAATTCCTGAGTTAGTGTTAAAACGGACAATTTGACCATCCAGAAAAGATGATTTTTAGTGGAAAAATTTTGACAGAGCAGTAAGAGGAAAAAAATGATTAAGGTCAATTGAAACATTTCTAGTATATGAGATAAGCTGCAAGTATTGAAGTGTTTCCCAGGTGGCGCTAGCGGTAAAGAGCCTGCCTGCCAATGCAGGAGATTTAAGAGATGCAGTTTCAATCCCTTGGTCAGGAAGGTCCCCTGGAGGAGGGCATAACAACCCATTCCAGTATTCTTGCTAGGAAAATCCCATGGACAGAGGAGCCTGGTGGGCTACGGTCCATAGGGTCGCAAAGAGTTGGACACAACTAAAGTGACTTAGCATGCACGCACAATGTTGAAGCAAAACCCAGGTGTAAGTATGTGCTAAAAGTTAGTTTTGTCCACATGAGTATCCAATATTGTTTGCAAAAGTACACGAAGTGACTCACACAAATTGTATGAGTCCAAAAGTAAAGCTGTGGTCAACTTCCTAGATATATAAGATTGAAAAGTGGGATTTTTTTTTTAGTATGGCAAAAATATCTTTAAATATGTAAGGGGGATGTTGTGTCATGTATCTGGCTTTGTTGTTTTTCCTCTACTGCGGCTCTGGTGGCCCAGCTTGGCTCTTATTTGTAGGCTGCTGTAGAACTTGTATTTTGATTGCTTGGTCGGTGCTCTGTGGTAAGCCATGAGTTAAAGACTGGATTGTCAGTGATAAAATGGAAAAAAAAGAAAAGAAAAGGGAGAAGACAAGAGGAGAAAGGGAAAGGATAAAGGGGTAGGGTTGGGGGAGAGATTACCTGAGTTTGGACTAATTCTGGGAAACTAAACATGAGCAATGTACTTAACAATGGAGATATGAAGACTTCCCTGCTGGCTCAGCAGTAAAGAATCTGCCTGCCAATGCAGGAGATGCACGTTCTTTCCTAGGTCAGGAAGATCCCCTGGAGAAGGAAATGGCAACTCACTTCAGTATTTTTTCCTGGGGAACTTCCATGGATAGACGATAGCCCATGGGATGGCAAAGAGTTAGATGTGACTTAAGGACCTAACAATAACAACAACAGCTATATACAGAGCCTGCTTGGCCTACTCCTGTCATTTCCTAAATGGAATCTTGGGCAGGGTAGACTCGGTTATAGAAGTGCTGCACCAGACTCTGTGGACACAAACTGAAGTGTATTTTAATTGTAATGGAGCATAGGATTAAATTAATAAAAATTTAACTCAGAAGGACAGAGAATTATCCATGAAATAAATACTTTCGTGATCACTTGGGCAGGACAGCTTTGGAAGGGTAGGAGAGGGTAGCAGTTCTATTCAGTTGCTCAGTCGTGCCCACTCTTTGTGATCCCATGGACTACAGCATGCCAGGCTTTCCTGTCCATCACCAACTACTGGAGCTTACTCATACTCATGTTCATTGAGTCGGTGATGCCATCCAACCATCTTGTCCTCTGTTGCCCTCTTCTCCTCCTGCTTTCAATCTTTCCCAGCATCAGGGTCTTTTCAAATGAGTCAGTTCTTTGCATCAGGTGGCCAAAGTGTTGGAATTTCAGCTTCAACATCAGTCCTTCCAATGAATTTCCAAGACTGATTTCCTGGAAGTGGATGGACTGGTTGGATCTCCTTGCAGTCCAAGAGACTCTCAAGAGTCTTCTCCAACACCACAGTTCAAAAGCATCAATTCTTCAGCACTCAGCTTTCTTTATAGTCCAACTCTCACATCCACACATGACTACTGGAATAACCATAGCTTTGTCTAGACAGACCTTTGCTGGCAAAGTAATGTCTCTAAATGTCCCATGCACGCACTTCCATACTCAGTGCTCCCGACCCTGCAGCAGGCCACCACTGACCCACTCCTCCTCTGGAGACTCCTGAACACTCATGGGACAGTCTGGGTCAGTCTCTTGTGGGGGACTGGTCCTTTTTCCTGAGCCGTGGTGCACACAAGGTTTTGTTTGTGCCCTCCAAGAGTCCTGTTTGCCCAGTCCTGTGTAAGTTCTGGCAGCTCTATGGTGGGATTAATGGCAACCTCTTCCAAGAGGGCTTATGCCATTCCTGGGTCTGCTGCACCCAGAGCCCTGCCCCTGTGGCAGGCCACTGCTGACCGGTACCCCTGCAGGAGACACTCAAACACTCAAAGGCAGGTCTGACTCCATCTCTGTGGGTTCTCCTGGTGCACACAAGGTTTTGTTTGAGCCCTCCGAGTGTCTCTGGCGGGTATAGGGTTTGATTCTAAACGTGATTTTGCCCCTCTACTGTCTTGCTGGGGCTTATTCTTTGCCCTTGGACATGGGGTATCTTTTTTTGGTGAGATCCAACATTCTCCCATCGATGGTTATTCAGCAGCAAGTTGTAATTTTGGAGTTCTTGCAGGAGCAGATGAGCACATGTTCTTCTGCCATCTTGATTGTGTAAACACAATCACAGAAAATTAATCAAACTGATCACACAGACCACAGCCTTGTCTAACTGAATGGAACTATGAGCCATGCCATGTAGGGCCACCTGAGATGGATGGGTCATGGTGGAGAATTCTGAGAAAACGTTGTACACTGGAGGAAGGAATGGCAAACCACTTCAGCATTCTTGCCTTGGGAACCCCATGAACAGGATGAAAAGGCAAAAAGATAAGACTGAAAGATGAACTCCCCAGGTCAGTAGGTGCCTAGTATGCTACTGGAGAACAGTGGAGAAATAACTCTAGAAAGAACGAAGAGATGGAGCCAAAGTAAAAACAACACCCAGCTGTGGATGTGACTGGTGATGGAAGTAAAGTCCAATGCTGTAAAGAACATTATTGCATAGGAATCTGGAATGTTAATTCCGTGAATCAAGGTAAATTGGAAGTGGTCAAACAGGAGATGGCAAGAGTGAACATCGACATTTTAGGAATCAGTGAACTAAGATGGACTAGAATGGGTGAATTTAACTCAGATGACCATTATATCTACTACCGTGGGCAGGAATCCCTTAGAAGAAACGGAGTAGCCCACACAGTCAACAAAAGAGTCCAAAATGCAGTACTTGGATGCAATCTCAAAAACGACAGAATGATCTCTTTTTCTTTCTAAGGCAAACCATTCCATATCACTGTAATCTAAGTCTGTGCCCCAACCAGAAATGCTGAAGAAGCTGAATTTGAACGGTTCTATGAATATCTACAAGACCTTCTAGAACTAACACCCAAAAAAGATGTGCTTTTCATAATAGGGGACTGGAATGCAAAAGTAGGAAGTCAAGAAACACCTGGAGTAACAGGCAAATTTGGCCTTGGAGTACAGAATGAAGCAGCGCAAAAGCTAACAGAGTTTTGCCAACAGAACACACTGGTCATAGCAAACACCCTCTTCCAGCAATGCAAGAGAAGACTCTACATATGGACATCACCAAATGGTCAATACTGAAATCAGATTGATTACATTCTTTGCAGCCAAAGGAGATGCTCTATGCAGTCAGCAAAAACAAGACCCGGAGCTGACTGTGGCTCAAATCATGAACTCCTTATTGTCAAATTCAGACTTAAATTGAAGAAAGTAGGGAAAACCACTAGACCATTCAGGTATGACCTAAATCAAATCCCTTATGATTATACAGTGGAAGTGGCAAACAGATTCAAGGGATTAGATCTGATAGACAGAGTGCCTGATGAACTATGGATGGAGATTCATGACATTGTACAGGAGGCAGTGTTCAAGACCATCCCCAAGAGAAACAAATGCAAAAAGGCAAAATGGTTGTCTGAGGAGGCCTTACAAATAGCTGAGAAAAGAAGAGAAGCTAAAGGCAAAGGAGAAAAGGAAAGATATACCCATATGAATGCAGAGCTCCAAAGAATAGCAAGGAGAGATAAGAAAGCCTTGCTCAGTGATCAATGCAAAGAAATAGAGGAAAACAACAGAATGGGAAAGACTAGAGATCTCTTCAAGAAAATTAGAGAAACCAAGGGAATATTTCATACAAAGATGGGCACAATAAAGGACAGAAATTGTATGGACCTAACAGAAGCAGAAGGTATTAAGAAGATGTGGCAACAGTATACCAAAGAGCTATAAAAAAGATCTTCATGACCCAGATAATCATGATGATGTGATCACTCACCTAAAGCCAGACATCCTGGAATGTGAAGTTAAGTGGGACTTAGGAAGCATCACTATGGACAAAGCTAGTGGAGGCGATGGAATTCCAATTGAGCTATTTCAAATTCTAAAAGGTGATGCTGTGAAAGTGCTACACTCAATATGCCAGCAAATTTGGAAGACTCAGCAGTGGCCATAGGACCAGAAAAGGTCAGTTTTCATCCCAGTCCCAAAGAATGTTCAAACTACTGCACAATTGCACTCATCTCACATGGTAGGAAAGTAATGCTCAAAATTCTTCAAACCAGGCTTCAACAGTACATGAACCATGAACTTCCAGATGTTCAAGCTGGATTTAGAGAAGGCAGAGGAGTCAGAGATCAAATTGCCAACCTCCTTTAGGTCATTGAAAAAGCAAGAAAGTTCCAGAAAAACATCTACTTCTGCTTTATTGACCATGCCAAAGCCTTTGACTGTGTGGATCACAACAAACTGTGGAAAATTCTTACAGAGATGGGAGTACCAGACCACCTGACCTGCCTCCTGAAAAATCTGTATGCAGGTCAAAAAGCAATAGTTAGAACTGGAGAGGGTAGCAGTTTGATCCAAAAAAATGCATTGTCTAATAACCCAGTAGTTTTGAGATTTCTTAAAATATAATAATTCCTTGATAATATATTGCATAATAAAATTCCTAAAATGCTTTTCTGACAACTGGGCCTATGTAGAGATGGGGCAAGCTGCTACTCAGTTTGAAAAGTGAAAGTGAAGTCACTCAGTTGAGTTCAACTCTTTGCAACCCCATGGACTGTAGCCTACCACACTTGCCCATGCATGGGATTTTCCAGGCAAGCGTACTGGAGTGGTTACCATTTCCTTCTCCGGGGTCTCCTGTATTACAGGCAGATTCTTTACCAACTGAACTACGAGGGAAGCCCTGGTGGCTTAGACGGTAAAGCGTCTGCCTATAATTTGGGAGACTTGGGTTCAATCCCTGGGTGGGGATGATCTCCTGGAGAAGGAAATGGCAACCCACTCCAGTATTCTTGCCTGGAAAATCCCATGGACTGAGGAGCCTGGTAGGCAAAGTCACAAAGAGTCAGACACGACTGAGCTACTTCACTCAGTTTGAAGGCAACTATTAAGGATATGTATCAGTAATTAAATTTTCTTAGACTAGAGAGAAATTCTACCTCTATCTCATCTGTGAAGTGGGATGTTGTTCATTTGCTAAGTCATGTCCAATTCTTTGAGACCCTGTGGATGGTAGAATGCAGGGCTTCCCCGTCCTTCACTATCTCCCGGAGTTTGCTCGAACTCGTGTCCATTTAGTTGGTGATGCTATCTAAACATCTCATCCTCTGCAGCCCCTTTCTCCTTTTGCCTTCAATCTTTCCCAGCATCAAAGTCTTTTCCAATGAGTCGGCTCTTCACATCAGGTGGCCAAATTATTGGAGCTTCAGCTTCAGCATCAGTGAAGTGGGATGCTGACCCTAAATAATAGACTTCAGGTATATCCCCAAAGGGATTAATACTCCTCAAAAATACATCATGAAATCCCCTTGGACTGAATATATGTATAAAATAAGCTCCCTGCCTTATAATGTTTTGAATATGAATTGTGTTTTCAGGGAAGGGATGGGTAATGGATCTTTTGAAAACATCATTGCTCTGATGCTAAAAATTAAATTTGCACATGCAAGTCACCAACTGTGAGTGATATTTAGAACATAGATTTCAGAGAGTCAGTGCCCAAAATGAACAAAGACCTCCCCTGGTTGGGAACTAAGATCCCAGATGCTGAGGGGCAACTAACCCTGTGCCATGCAACTGCTGAACCCATGCTCTACAATGAACAGCCTGTTCACTGCAACAAAAATCCAGCACAGAAAAAAAAAAAGAAAAGAAAGACCCAACATAGCCTAAAAAACAAGTAAAGCACAAGATACCCTAACAGAAAAGGAGGGAGGATAAAAACAAAAATCTGTGCAAAGAAGTAACATGCCTAATAGAATGTGAAAAGTTATCAGGGAAATAAAAATTGAAATAAGATTATTTTTCTCATAATATTAGGATAACTAAGAACTTGTTAATATTTCCTGATGGTTAGGGTGAGAGAAAATGAGTACTCACATAAATGGTTGGTAGAAATTGTTTGGCTTTATTTGAAGTCAATTGGTAGTATTACAATTGAAATGTACCTATCTTTCAACTGAACATTTAGGGTACTGATGTCAAAGAAATATATGAGAACATAAAAAAGTACATACAAAGGTGTTCAGTGCTAGAGAGGGTATAAAGTTTTAATAGATAGTCTCATCCTCATGGAGTTTATTTGGCTGGAAAGACATATGTAAGAAAAATATTAAACCATCATATTTGTGTTTTTATTCAAACAATGTGTAAATATTTACAAGGAAAAATAAAATGCGATCTGAGTTTCTCAAAAAAGATTTTATGGAGAAGGTAAAACTCTGGCTTATAAAACCATATATGTAATTATTATTAAAAGATGAGCCTTTATTAATTAGAATATAAGTTCTATGAAGGTAGTTTTTTTTTGGTTTGTTGTATTTATTACTGTTTTCCAACATCTAGAAGAGTGCCTAGCATAAATTGGTCAATGAGTACATACTTTTAAAGAAATTAAATTACAAAAAACCATGTAAAATAATGAAAAATCTCAAATAAAGAATCTTACAGATGTAAAGCTAAATAAAATAATACTAGAAAAAAATGCCTCATTAATCCCATTATGTTATAGGCAGTCAAGGAATAACAGTACCAGCTGAATAATAACACTATGGCATTTTGTTTTATTCTCTGTGAAATATGCCTCTAAAAGAATTTAAAATGACAGAGAATTTTATCATTTTAAAAACAAAGTAACTCAAAGTAACTCAAGGGAACCCTAAAGGCACAATGTCTAAGCAGTAAAATAATATTTATCCCTCCACTTTCTAAATTAAATTAATTGCACTTTTTGTAAGTAGCATTGGTATAAGCTGTCAGTTGCAATGAAACATTTTATCATTCTGGCTATATCCAAAATCAAACTTTCCTGAAAAATGTGAATCCTTTTTTTCTCTATTAAAAGAAAGTTTTGAGATTTCTGTATTTCTAAAACTATAGATCAAAGACGTTGTGTTAGCATGTGCTGCATAGAAAATTAAATCCTAATGTTGAAGTCCTTAGAGATTGTCTACTCTCATCCACTTTTATTTATCTTATACATAAAAGTCTAGATGAGTTCGATAGACACTGTATCCTGAGTTAACAACTCAGCAATCCTCAGCCTGTCATTTTTTTCATTGATTAAGGGTCATAACAAATTATTTACAAATGAAATCAATGATAGTATATGTTAAGCAAAACAGCACATCTACATTAGTATGTAGCTGATATTTCCAGGGAAAAATAATGAAATTTTAGTATTGAGTACTTTCTCTAATTTTAATTGTAAGCCATACACGTAAATTTCAATATTGGACAAAGCTTTCTACTTTCTTCTATTTTTCCTTTTTTCAACAAAAATTCCCACCTTGTACTTATTTTCCTAGCATAGTTATTAATAATGACTCCTATTACTTTCAAAATATTCCAGTTAAATAATGTTATAAAGTCATCCTTGGTTTAAAGCAGATATATGCTCTCTAACTGACATTAAAGCTTTGTAAAAATTTCTAATTAGAGCCATGTCACAAGGAATAAGGAATATTACTATGGCCTTATGATGAAATATCAAGTTTGATCTATTATATTAACTCACTTTAGAGGCCAAATATCCATTAAATGGAAAAAGTTTAAGAAAAAAATGTAACAAGTCATCTACAACAAGCTGTGGGAGATTTATTAATGATGACAGATTGCCCCAAACCATCAAAGCTTAAGTGATAACATCCTTGCATAAAAACGAACACTTTATAACAGATGGTTCATTGGTATGTAAGCATAATAAGCCCCAAAGTCAACTGAACAAAGGTATTTATTTCCTTTTAAAATGAGAGCTTGCCAGTTATATATTAGGATCAATTGAGAGCTATAAAACTTGCCTAGACATACCTTATGAATATAAGCTGTTTTGCCAAACTAAGACAGCCCACCTGTCATAATCAAGCTGGCTTTATGAAATACTTTGCTGCTTCTAATAAGTCAGGAAGATAAAGCCATTTTTCTGAGAGGTTAGAGCTCTGTGTCCTAGTACCAATACTAACTAAGGAATAGTTCATACTTTTGAATAAATTCCCGTTTTCTTTTATACATGTGAAAGTAAATACGTATTTGTGGAAGTGTTTTGGAAAGATTTTCTGCTAATCATTATTCTGTTAGATGTTTAGATTTCTTAAACTATCTTAAGAAAACTTTTACCGTTTCTCTTCAAAAAACCCTTTTTCAACAGCAATTTTGTCCTGATAGGTTCTTTTCTTTTTATTATCAAGTTCATACTCTTTATGTGGAGTCATAAATAATGATATGTGCAAAGGTCAAAAGAAAAGTGAAGACAAGCAGAAGTTTTAAAATTTCCAGGAATTAGATCCCTTTGAAATTAGATGTTAATAGAATAAATAGTTGACAGGCATATTTTACATGCAGAAGAAAGTCAAGAAAAATAGTCCAGGAAATAAGTGATCTTTTTCTTCCTCTCTTTTTTAAACAAGAAAGCAAACTTAGTGTTACATAGTTAACAAGAGCAATTATAATAATAGTAATACCACAGATTAGATGCTCAATAACAATACATTACTGCAAAGGTCATTATAGTCAATAGTCATTTCCTACAAAATCTTAAGAAATATGTCAGCACTCACAATTTAATTTTCTAGCAGAGGCTGAAACTCACAGACACAGAGCAATAAAGGATCAGACCAACATCATAACTCGTTTCTACACTGAGCTCACTGGATATCTGGGGAAGGTCCTTCCTCATTCTCTCTCCATCACCAACTAGAGTAAAACAACTTTGTCACATGTAAAAACTATGCAGCTAAATTTCCAACCTCTTTACAAAATGTCAAAGTTTTCCATGTCTGTAAGTTCCCTAGTCCCCTTTGTTTATTTAGGTTTCTATGCCTCCCAGCAGAACTGTCAGAAGAGGTCAGTTTTTGGAAGATTACACAGAAATGGGAAAGCAGAAAGCCAGAGCAATCAAGTTATCATCATTTTTTATTCAACCACATAAGGGAGTGATCCTGTTAAGGGTCTTAGAATATATTGACTAGAAAAACAGAGAAAAGTATTTTTTCATGCTGAATAGCTATTTTAAAAGAAGGCATTTTGTCTTCTTTCAGCTAAGGGATTCATTTAATGATATATTTATTTTATAACGAAAACTCATCTTGAAGTGACAGGTTGTTTTTTTTTTCAGTTTTGCATGTCTTGAAGTTTCTATAATTTGGGAGCCTCTCTTCTTTTTTTAATTGGATAAATTTGACATGTAATATTCATATGTGTGTGTGTGTGAGACATCTTCTTCATCCACTCATCTATGAATGAACACTTAGATTACTTCCATGTCTTCAGTCAGTTCAGTTCAGTTGCTCAGTCATGTCTGGCTCTTTGCGACCCCATGGACTGCAGCATGCCAGGCCTCCCTGTCCATTACCAACTCCTGGAGCTTATGCAAGCCCATGTCCATTGTGTCAGGGATGCCATCCAACCATCTCATCCTCTGTCGTCCCCTTCTCCCGCCCTCAATCTTTCCCAGCATCGGGGTCTTTTCCAATGAGTCAGCTCTTTGCATCAGGTGGCCAAAGTATTGGAGTTTCAGCTTCAACATCAGTCCTTCAATTGAACACTCAGGACTGATCTCCTTTAGGATGGACTGGTTGGATCTCCTTGCAGTCCAAGGGACTCTCAAGAGTCTTCTCCAACACCACAGTTCAAAAGCATCAGTTCTTTGGTCTTTGTCCTTCTTCGTGGCCCAAATCTCACATCCATACATAACTACTGGAAATCGTAGCTTTGACCAAACAGACTTTTGCTGGCAAAATAATGTCTGTGCTTTTTAATATACTCTCTAGATTTGTCATAGCTTTTCTTTCAAGGAGGTTCAGTTCAGTTCAGTCACTCAATCGTGTCCAACTCTTTCTGACCCCATGAGCCTCAGCACGCCAGGCCTCCCTGTCCATCACCAACTCCCAGAGCTTACCCAAACTCATGTCCATTGAGTTGGTGATGCCATCCAACCATTTCAACCTCTGTTGTCCCCTTCTCCTCCTGCCTTCAATCTTTCCTAACATCAGGGTCTTTTCAAATGAGTCAGCTCTTCGCATCAGGTGGCCAAAATATTGGAGTTTCAGCTTCAACATCAGTCCTTCCAATGAACACCCAGGACTGATTTCCTTTAGGATGAACTGGTTGGATCTCCTTGCAGGCCAAGGGACTTTCAAGAGTCTTCTCCAACACCACAGTTCAAAAGCATCAATTCTTTGGCGCTCAGCTTTCTTTATAGTCCAACTCTCACATCCAAAGATGACTACTGGAAAAACCATAGCCTTGACTAGACAGACCTTTGTTGACAAAGTAATGTCTCTGCTTTTAATATGCTGTCTAGGTTGGTCATAGCTTTCCTTCTAAGGAGTAACCGTCTTTTAATTTCAAGGCTGCAATCACCATCTGCAGTGATTTTGGAGCCCCCAAAATAAAGTCAGCCACTGTTTCCACTGTTTCCCCATCTCTTTGTCATGAAGTGATGGGACCAGATTCCATAATCTTAGTTTTCTGAATGTTGAGCTTTAATCCAACTTTTTCACTTTCCTCTTTCACTTTCATCAAAAGGCTCTTTAGTTCTTCTTCACTTTCTGCCATAAGGGTGGTGTAATCTGCATATCTGAGGTTATTGATATTTCTCCCAGTGATCTTGATTCAAGGAAGCATCTTTTAACTTCATGGCTGCAGTCACCATCTGCAGTGATTTTGGAACCCAACAAAATAAATTTTGCCACTGTTTCCACTGTTTCCCCATCTATTTCCCATGAAATGATGGGACCAGATGCATGATCTTAGTTTTCTGAATGTTGAGCTTTAAGCCAACTTTTTCACTCTCCTCTTGGCCATTGTAAATAGAGCTGCAATAAACACTGGAGTTTATATGCCTTTTTGAAGTAGCGTTTTTGTCTTTTTTAGTTAAACAACCAGAAGTAAAATTGCTGGCTCCTATGGCAGTTTATCTTTGATTTTTTGAGGAAACTCCATATAGTTTTTCATAGTGGCTGCACCAATTTACAATCCTACCTATGGTGCATGAGGATTCCTTTTTCTTCACATCCTTGCCAACACTTACGTGCTGTTTCTTTGATGACAGTCTGACAAGTGTGAGGTGGTATGTCATTTTGGTTCTGATTTGTATTTCCCACGATTAGTGATTTGAGCATCTTTTTATGTGTCTTTGGCCATCTTTATATCTTCTTTAGAAAAATGTCTATTCAGGTCCTCTGCCTGAATAGACCAAGAGGTTTTTGGACTTCCCAGGTGGCTCAGTGGTAAAAGAATCTGCCTGACAATACAGAAGACACAAGGGATGTGGGTTAATCCCTGTGTTAGGAAGATCCCCCAGAGAAGGAAATGGCCACCCATTCTAGTATTCTTGCCTAGGAAATCCCATAGACAGAGGGTCCCGGGCTAAAGTCCACGGGGTCGCAAAGCGTCGGACACGACTGAGTGACTGAGCATGTCTGTGTTTTCATTGAGTTGTTTGTTTTTTGATGTTAAGTTGTATGTTTGCTTTACATATTTAAAAAATTAACCCTTTATCGAATATTAAATATATTGTTTGCCAATATCTTTTCCCACTCAGTAGCTGCCACCCAGTGCCTCCACCCTGAGCAACTGAATAAATGCAAGTGGCACCTATTATGATGGTGAGTGCTGAGGAAATAAGAGTTTGGTTATTTTCTGGTTAAGTCTGAGATGACCATTAGACATCATGGTAAAGATGTTGAGCAGGAAGTGTACTGCGAGATTGGAGTGAAACGTTTAAAGATGTCACCTGGAGACATAATTCCTGGTATTGTCAGTAGAGCAATGTTATTGGACTAGAAAGATCATGATCTGGAAGATGAGTGTACAGAGAGAAAAAGTCAAAGCACTGAGGACTCAAGTCAGATACATGATAATGTTTACCTTGTGTTCCCTTTGTACCTCCTATTAAATGCTCTGGTTTGAATCTTTTCAGTTTTGTTTTTTTTCTTGGCACTACTGCTAATCCTAATAGTAGAAGGGTGAGGTCACTCAGTCGTGTCTGACTCTTTGTGACCCCATGGACTGTAGCCCACCAGGCACTTCTGTCCATGGGGATTCTCCAGGTGAGAATACTGGAGTGGATTGCCATTTCCTTCTCCAGGGGATCTTTCTGACTCAAGGATCAAACCCGAGTCTCCTGCATTGCAGGCAGATGCTTTACTGTCTGAGCCACCTAACCTTATCTTAAATAAATGTCATTTCCTCATGGAAGCCTTTTCTTACCTTCTAGAGAGATCAGACACAATTCCTATAAACCCCAGTACCACTATTTAGCCTTGTGTAACACAAATCATCTTTCTATACTTTGATAAATAGTATTATGTTGCATGACCCCTGAGGTCAGGTATTGTATTTGTCTTATGTTCAGTGTGCCCAGTTCTTAATCCAGTGCAAGTATATAATGTTCTCTCAATGTCTTATTCTTTAAACTCAATTGAATCATTAGCCAGAAACCAATCTCTTTTGACTTTTGAGCAAGGTTTCCATTATGACACGAGATTGTCAACAAATAGTAGTAACTGAAGAATTAATGTTTGAGTTTTTACAGAAACTGCAGTTCTCTGCATTCACATTGCCATTCCATTGCCGTTCCATTCCACTGCCATCTTGATTGAACAGTGCAATTACATAGAGTGTTAATTGTCTGCTAATAGGAGGAATAATGATAAAATTGCATAGTACATTCATGTAATAACACTCAAATTACTGTTTTAGATTCCTTTCCAATTTATAATCAAGCTCAGCGATGCTGATCCAATTTTTAACAAATACATTAGCAAATAGTGTTGGTATAAGTATTTTATTGAAATCAGGAATCTAAAGCATATAGTGGAATTCAGCAATGCAGCAAGATACAAAATCAACACACAAAAAGTATTTGCATTTCTGTACATTATCAATGAACAATCTGAAAATAACAAAAACAATTCCCTTTATAATTGTATCAAAAAGAATAAAACACTTTGAAATTAATCAAAGAGGTGAAAGACATACAATGAAAAACAAAACATTCCTGAATGAATTTAAAGAAGATAGGTAAGTAGAATGACATTCCATATTCATGAATGGGAAGACAATATTATTAACATGTTAATACTATCCCAAGAGATCTACAAAGTTCATGAGATTCCTACCAAAATTCCAGTGATTTTTTTTTTTTGCAGAAATAGGAAAACTCATCCTAAAATTCATATGGAATTTCAAAGGACCCTAAATAGCCAAAACAATAGCTCTAAGACTCACACTTCCTGATTTAAAGACTTACAATAAAGCTACAGTGATCAAAAGAGTATAATACTGGCATAAAGACAAACACATAGACCAATGGGATAAAATCGGTTACAGAAATAAATCCTCACATCTATGGGTCAAAATATTTTGCACAAGGGAATCAAGACTGTTGAAGAGAAAAAAAGACAATCTTCAAAAATGCTACTTGGAAAACTGGATCTTTATGTAAAAGAATCAAGTTGGACCTACCCAACACCATATACAAATATTAATTCAAAATAGATTTATGACCTAAATGTAAAGTCTAAACTATAAAACTCTCAGAAGAAAACATAAGGGAGAAACTTCATGACACTGGATTTGGCAATAATTTCTTGGATACACACAAAAGGCACAGGTAATAAAAGAAAAAATAGACAAATTTGACTTCATAAAATTTTTTTTAAAATTGTGCATCAGATGACGTTAGAATAAAAAGGAAACCCACAGAATGGGAGAAAATATTTTCATGCTTTAATATTTAGAATATATCAGTTCAGTTCAGTCACTCAGTCATGTCCGATTCTTTGCCACCCCATGGACTGCAGCACGCTAGGCTTCCCTGTCCATCACCAGCTCCTGGAGCTTGCTCAAATTCATGTCTATCAAGTTGGTGATGCAATCCAACCATCTCATCATCTGTCATCCTCTTCTCCTCCTGCTTTCAATCTTTTCCATCATCAGGGTCTTTTCCAATGAGTTAGTTCTTCACATCAGGTGGCCAAAGTATTGTAGCTTCAGCTTCAGCATCAGTCTTTCCAATGAATATCCAGGACTGATTTCCTTTAGGATGGACTGATTTGATCTCCTTGCAGTCCAAAGGACTCTCAAGAGTCTTCTCCAATACCACAGTTCAAAAGCATCAATTCTTTGATGCTCAGCTTTCTTTATGGTCCAACTCTCATATCCATACATGACTATTGGAGAAACCATAGTTTTGACTAGATGAACCTTTGTCGGCAAAGTAATGTCTCTGGTCTTTGACATGCTGTCTAGGTTGGTCATGGACTTCCCTGGTGGCTCAGATAGTAAAGCGTCTGTCTACAATGTGGGAGACCCGGGTTCGATCCCTGGGTTGGGAAGATCTGCTGGAGAAGGAAATGTTGTTTCCTTCTTTCATAGTTTCCCCATCTATTTGCCATAAAGTGATGGGACAGGATGCTGTGATCTTAGTTTTTTGAATGTTGAGTATAAGCTAGCTTTTTCACTGTCCTCTTTAACTTTCATCAAGAGACTCTTTAGTTCCTCTTTGCTTTTGGCCATAAGGGTGGTGTTATCTTAAAACTCAACAATAAAACCAATCCATTTCAAAGCTGGGCCAAGGACTGGAAAAGACATTTCTCTAAGGGACATAGTGTAGGCCCTCTGTTATCCACAGATTCCACATCTATGACTAGCCAACCACAGAACAAAAATATTTGATAGAAAAAAATTCCAGAATGTCCCAAAAAGCAAAACTTGAATTTGCTTCATGTTGGCAACTTTTTCCATAGTATTTACATTGTATTTAGAACTATTTACATTATGCTATTAGGTATTATAAGTAATCTAGAGATGATTTAAGGTACACAAGAGGATGTCCATAGGTTACATGCAATGACACTCCACTTTATTTAAGGGATTTGAACACCCATGGTTTTCGGGTTTCCGTTGGGTTTTAGAATCAATCTTTCCACAGATAGCAAGTGACAAATGTATGCAAATAGTCAATAAGCACATGAAAATATGCTCAATATATTGTTAATTATCAGGGAAATATAAATTAAAACTACAGTGAGTTACCACCTCACATCCATTAAGACGGTTGCTATCAAAAAAAAAAAAAATACAGAAAATGAGTGTTTGTAAGGATGTGGAGAAATTGGAACTCTAATACAATGTAATTAGAGTGGGAATGTAAAATGGTACAGAAGTTGTGGAAAACAGTATGATAGTTCCTTAAAAAACTTAAGCTAGAATTAACATGTGATCCTGCAAGTTCACTACTATATTCAAAATAATTGAAAGCAGGGTCTTTAAGAGGTATTTGCACATTCATGTTCATAGCAACATCGTTCACAATAACTAAAATGTAGATCCCAAGTGTTCATTGAAGAACAAATGGATAAGCCAAATATATATTATATATATATAGGATATATGTATATCCTATATATAGGATTTATATATTTGGTATATATAAATGAAAAATTTATATTTCACAGACCATAGACCACAGACCACAGACCACACACAGACCACATTTGGTATATACTAATGAAATATTTGTCAGCCTTAAAAAAAGAAAAAATCAAACACATGCTACAACATGAATGAATGTTGAGGTCATTATGCTAAGTAAAATAAGCCAGTTACGAAGTGACAAGCACTGTGTGATTCTACTTATATGAGGTGCTTTAGAAGTAGTCAAAATCATAGAGACAGTAGAACCGTACTTGCCAGGGGCTAAGGGACGGGGCATGGGGAATTATGTTTAATGGTTACAACATTTCAGTTTGGCAAGATGAAAGGAGTTTTGGAGATGGATGGTAACAATAGTTGAACAACAAATATGAATGTATTTAAACCATTGAACTGTACACTTGAAAATGGTTAGACAGTAAATTTTATGTTATGTGTAGTGTATCACAATTTTAAAAAATGGAAAAACTATGCAAATCGGGCTAGCATTTGGGCATGATTTGGAAGCAAGGAGAATTCAGTTTTACATTTTAAAATCTTCATTTTAAATAGCTTTGGTAAGCTTTAAACCTAGGATTTGCTGTAGGATTGGATACGGGGTGTGACAGAAAGAAAAACACATTTCCTAAATTGTTCAACCATGAGTATTCATTAAATGCAAATAGGGGCTTCCATTTAAAAAGTGGTGGAGAGACATTGATTTAGTCCTTGGACACTAATGTATTTATCCTAATGTTTTTCTGATTTTTATATTAGAACAACTTTATTTTAACAATGTACATTATTTATACTAATTCTCCATACTTTTAAAGATTCTAGAAAGCTAACTTTCTCAGAGTATTCCTCAGTGATATATAAAGATACAATATGCCTCATACTATTAAACTAAATAATTAAAGGACTTATATATGCCTATGATCAGGTAATCTCTTTTAAACATTTATAACTGCTTTCTTCAGAAAAATCTCTTACTACCCACTCCTTATGAATAAAGATTCAGCATTTCAGCCTGAATTTGAGGCCATTCACAGCCTGAATTGTGCTCGTATTTCTTCCACATTAATTTCTCCCTATTCCCAGACATAAGCCACTTAAACCTCACCTCACAAGAGCAGACACAGCCAATTTTCACCCAAACACATTGCTCCTAAATCTTGCTCTGTACTTTTTCACTCATGCAAATTCCTCTGCCAAGAATTCCTTTCTTTCTCAAATTCAAATTTCCAAACCCTATAGGATGAAAGTTAGGAAGTTATTTCCATGCATTGCCTCTTGTGTCTGTGTCTCCAGTCACTAAACTAACACAGGATTTGCTCTTTTAAAGACTGTGCTTATTCATTTCTTCTATATTTATCGTCTTTCACAATTTGTTGATTATCTTTTGTGGGCAAGATCTTATTTACCGTCACTCTGAAGATGAGGATCACATCTTATTTTTCCCTCACCACTATCATTGCATTTGTTTAATGCTCTCAGTAAATACTTGTCGAATGAATGGTTAATTAATGCACACTTCTGAATTTTTTTCTGACTTAGAAGATAAGTGCAGTGGACACCATTAGTATCCTGACTAATGTGACCCATTAGTACCCATTACCCACCGAATCCAGTGCCTACGATGGTGGCTAATGTCTGACACATGCGATCTTTGCCTGGACTCGCTCTTGACTGATGGGTGCAATCTCAGCTGGAGAAACCTGGAGATTAACCATCATCTCATCTAGCTGATAGGGTGGTACCAGAGCCCAACAACACTTTATCTAAATTGGAACAAACTTATAGAACAATTTATAGTTAGAACCATTTTGTGCTGCTGCTCACCATCAGGTTAAAGAGAGCTGAGCCTCTACATCTTTACACTCTTCCCCTTTACTCTTTACAGGTTCATCCTGAAGCACACTTTTTCGATAAACACTTTCTCGTGTACATGCAAATCCTTGTTTCAGGCTCTGCTCTGTAAAGTCCAAATAAGATTTCTGGGTGGCCCAGGGAAATTGTTACAGTTTAGGCCCTTTTGCTTGTATTTCAGAGGCCTAACTGGGAAATGATGCTAAGAGCTATACAGAGGGAACATAATCTTGAGAACACCAAAGTTTCTTTCATTCTTCGCTTTTATTTGCTTATTTTAGATGGCAAGAGTCAGTCAGTTCAGTCGCTCAGTTATGTCTGGCTGTCTGCCACCCCATGAACTGAAGCATGCCAGGCTTCCATGTCCATCACCAACTCCTGGAGCTTGTTCATACTCATGTCCATTGAGTTAGTGATGCCATCCAACCATCTCATCCTCTTTGTCCCCTTCTCCTCCTGCCTTTAATCTTTCCCAGCAGCACGGTCTTTTCCAATGAGTCAGTTCTTCGCATCAGGTGGCCAAAGTATTGGAGTTTCAGCTTAAGCATCAGTCTTTCCAATGACAAGAGAAGCTACTGAAGAATTTTTAGGTGGATAAAGTCTGTGCTCAGTGGTGTCTGACTCTGTGACCCTGAGGACTGTAGCCCACCAGGCTCCTCTGTCTATGGGATTTCTCAGGCAAGAATACGGG
Organism: Bos mutus; assembly: GCF_027580195.1. Lineage (NCBI taxonomy): Eukaryota > Metazoa > Chordata > Mammalia > Artiodactyla > Bovidae > Bos > Bos mutus. Next base: position 28,247,765 of record NC_091625.1, on the reverse strand, counting down.
AGTGGATTGCTATTTCCTCCTCCAGGGGATCTTCCTGACCTAGGGATCAAACTTCTATCTCCTGGGGCTCCTGCTTTGGAAGGCAGATTCTTTGCCACTGAGCTACTTGGGGTTTAACAGATTAGGTCTAGCTATTTCTTTAAAAACCTTAAGGTATAATTAACTTGTCTCAGTCTAAATTCTATCACGTATATATATTACGTGATATATATTAACTAAGCATTGATTAGCAAGAACATATGTAACATGAAAAAATAAAATTAGCTATTTATGAAAACTTTAAAAGTGTTCTGTAATTTTAAAAATACTAAAATAATAAGAAGTGAAAAAAATGCCTTATTTTGATTACATGAAGAGCAATATCTTTTGGCTTACCAGGATAAAGGTGGCAATATTTAATTAAATTTGAATATATTGATAGAGAGGCAGTAGTAGGGAACTATGGTTAGTTCAATAGCATATCTTTATTATTTTTTGGTTTGTTTTTATTTGGCTGAGCCAGGTCTTAGTTTTCGTTGGCATGCAGGATCTTCATTGCAGCATGTGGTTTCTCTCTCTCTCTCTTTTTAGCTGTGGTGTTCCAACTCTTAGTTGCAGCATGTGCAATCTAGTTCCCTGACCAGGGATCAAACCCAGGTCCCATGCATTGGGAGTAAGAAGTCTTAGCCGCTGGCCCCCTGGGGAAGTCCCTCTGTAGTGTGTCTTTGGACTTTGCAGCATATAAATGAAAACATACACGCTTAACTCGGTCAAAAGTGGTGAATGTTTCTGGACTAGCCTGTTTTATTCCAACTTGAATCTCTGTGAGTGAGCTTGGCTAGAGTGTGTGAAATGAGAAAGGAAGATTAAACCCAGTAAAAATATTACTTGATTAAATCCAGTAAAAATATTAATATTATGAGGCTGGATTAATGTGAGGAGCCCAAAAGAAGGTTCACAAGCTAGATGGAAGTTTTGTAGATAGAAGTGAGGCAGGAATCAATAGACAAAATATTTCAAGGAGAGGATGTTTAACAAATTTAAATTCTCCATTGAGACCATGATAAGAGTATAAAGGTGTCTATAGGAATGGCTAAGAGTAGAAGGTGTCTATTGGATTTGGTAGTTAAGAGTTCACTATAAGCATTTCTGGGGTGGATTGAGCAATGAAAGGGAGATGAAGTAATGGAACAGGGAGTCCATACTCTGATTTTAGCAAGTTTGACATGAGCTTCATTCATTTATTCTTCAAAGAGTAAACGTAGGATGGCAAAACTAATTCAAAATGGGGGGCCAAGTGTTCCCAGATTTGGTGAGAGGTAAATTAATAAAAAAACCAATCTTAGATAGATACCTAAAAAATGACAAACTTGAAATGAAAGTATTAATAAGAACATGAACTATATGAAAAAACATCTCTCTGACCCATCAAATGTGGCATTATGTGAAAATAACTTACTTTTTAAATAGCCCCCATGTCAACAACCCATGGGCACTCAAGCACACTGAATTACAGAATGAGGCTCCATGTCAGTTTTTATGTTTCCATAGTCATTTTCAACATGGCTCTGTGTTGTATTCCTACCCTGGGATCCTGGTTTCTTCTTAGATGTATATGAATGGGATGAAGAAGAATGACCCAAACAACAGACCACTTCAAGTTATCTGACCTCAAGCCCATCTCCATGGGCACCTGCACCTAGAATGTGAGCTTTTCCTTTTCTGCCTTAAAAATAATATCATTTATTAATATCTGCAAATAGGAAGGAAATGAAAGCAGCTCTTTTCCTTCACACCTCTGTCTATTATTTCTATTTACTTTTTTTTTAATTTTATTTTATTTTTAAATTTTACATAATTGTATTAGTTTTGCCAAATATCAAAATGAATCCACCACAGGTATACATGTGTTCCCCATCCTGAACCCTCCTCCCTCCTCCCTCCCCATACCATCCCTCTGGGTCGTCCCAGTGCACTAGCCCCAAGCATCCAGTATCGTGCATTGAACCTGGACTGGCAACTCGTTTCTTTCATGATATTTTACATGTTTCAATGTCATTCTCCCAAATCTTCCCACCCTCTCCCTCTCCCACAGAGTCCATAAGACTGTTCTATACATCAGTGTCTCTTTTGCTGTCTCATACACAGGGTTATTGTTACCATCTTTCTAAATTCCATATATATGCGTTAGTATACTGTATTTATGTTTTTCCTTCTGGCTTACTTCACTCTGTATAATAGGCTCCAGTTTCATCCACCTCATTAGAACTGATTCAAATGTATTCTTTTTAATGGCTGAGTAATACTCCATTGTGTATATGTACCACAGCTTTCTTATCCATTCATCTGCTGATGGACATCTAGGTTGCTTCCATGTCCTGGCTATTATAAACAGTGCTGCGATGAACATTGGGGTACACGTGTCTCTTTCCCTTCTGGTTTCCTCAGTGTGTATGCCCAGCAGTGGGATTGCTGAATCATACGGCAGTTCTATTTCCAGTTTTTTAAGGAATCTCCACACTGTTCTCCATAGTGGCTGTACTAGTTTGCATTCCCACCAACAGTGTAAGAGGGTTCCCTTTTCTCCACACCCTCTCCAGCATTTATTATTTGTAGACTTTTGGATCGCAGCCATTCTGACTGGTGTGAAATGGTACCTCATAGTGGTTTTGATTTGCATTTCTCTGATAATGAGTGATGTTGAGCATCTTTTCATGTGTTTGTTAGCCATCTGTGTGTCTTCTTTGGAGAAATGTCTATTTAGTTCTTTGGCCCATTTTTTGATTGGGTCATTTATTTTTCTGGAGTTGAGCTGTAGGAGTTGCTTGTATATTTTTGAGATTAGTTGTTTGTCAGTTGCTTCATTTGCTATTATTTTCTCCCATTCTGAAGGCTGTCTTTTCACCTTGCTAATAGTTTCCTTTGATGTGCAGAAGCTTTTAAGGTTAATTAGGTCCCATTTGTTTATTTTTGATTTTATTTCCAATATTCTGGGAGGTGGGTCATAGAGGATCCTGCTGTGATGTACGTCAGAGAGTGTTTTGCCTATGTTCTCCTCTAGGAGTTTTATAGTTTCTGGTCTTACATTTAGATCTTTAATCCATTTTGAGTTTATTTTTGTGTATGGTGTTAGAAAGTGGTCTAGTTTCATTCTTTTACAAGTGGTTGACCAGATTTCCCAGCACCACTTGTTAAAGAGATTGTCTTTAATCCATTGTATATTCTTGCCTCCTTTGTCAAAGATAAGGTGTCCATAGGTGCGTGGATTTATCTCTGGGCTTTCTATTTTATTCCATTGATCTATATTTCTGTCTTTGTGCCAGTACCATACTGTCTTGATAACTGTGGCTTTGTAGTAGAGCCTGAAGTCAGGTAGGTTGATTCCTCCAGTTCCATTCTTCTTTCTCAAGATCTCTTTGGCTATTCGAGGTTTTTTGTATTTCCATACAAATTGTGAAATTATTTGTTCTAGCTCTGTGAAGAATACTGTTGGTAGCTTGATAGGGATTGCGTTGAATCTATAAATTGCTTTGGGTAGTATACTCATTTTTACTATATTGATTCTTCCAATCCATGAACATGGTATATTTCTCCATCTATTAGTGTCCTCTTTGATTTCTTTCACCAGTGTTTTATAATTTTCTACATATAGGTCTTTAGTTTCTTTAGGTAGGTATATTCCTAAGTATTTTATTCTTTTTGTTGCAATGGTGGATGGAATTGTTTCCTTAATTTCTCTTTCTGTTTTCTCATTATTAGTGTATAGGAATGCAAGGGATTTCTGTGTGTTGATTTTATATCCTGCAACTTTACTATATTCATTGATTAGTTCTAGTAATTTTCTGGTGGAATCTTTAGGGTTTTCTATGTAGAGGATCATGTCATCTGCAAATAGTGAGAGTTTTACTTCTTCTTTTCCAATTTGGATTCCTTTTATTTCTTTTTCTGCTCTGATTGCTGTGGCCAAAACTTCCAAAACTATGTTGAATAGTAATGGTGAAAGTGGGCACCCTTGTCTTGTTCCTGACTTTAGAGGAAATGCTTTCAATTTTTCACCATTGAGGATAATGTTAGCTGTGGGTTTGTCATATATAGCTTTTATTATGTTGAGGTATGTTCCTTCTATTCCTGCTTTCTGGAGAGTTTTTATCATAAATGGATGTTGAATTTTGTCAAAGGCTTTCTCTGCATCTATTGAGATAATCATATGGTTTTTATTTTTCAATTTGTTAATGTGGTGTATTACATTGATTGATTTGTGGATATTGAAGAATCCTTGCATCCCTGGGATAAAGCTCACTTGATCATGGTGTATGATCTTTTTAATGTGTTGTTGGATTCTGATTGCTAGAATTTTGTTAAGGATTTTTGCACCTATGTTCATCAGTGATATTGGCCTGTAGTTTTCTTTTTTTGTGGGATCTTTGTCAGGTTTTGGTATTAGGGTGATGGTGGCCTCATAGAATGAGTTTGGAAGTTTACCTTCCTCTGAAGTTTTCTGGAAGAGTTTGAGCAGGATAGGTGTTAGCTCTTCTCTAAATTTTTGGTAGAATTCAGCTGTGAAGCCGTCTGGACCAGGGCTTTTGTTTGCTGGAAGATTTTTGATTACAGTTTCAATTTCCATGCTTGTGATGGGTCTGTTAAGATTTTCTATTTCTTCTATTTACTGTTTAAAGCTATTTTTATTGTGATAAAATATAAATAACATAAAATTTATTATCTTAAACATTTTGCATGTGCAGGTCAGTGGTGTTTAATGCATCCATATTGTAGTGCAGCCATCACCACATCCATCTCTGTAGCTATTTTCATCTTTCAAAACTGAAACTGTGTGTCCATTAAGCACAATTTTCCCCCTCTTCTGAACCTTTGGCAACCACCATTTTACTTTCTGTCTCTATGATTTTGACCGTTCTAGTATCTCATATCGGAGAAGGTGATGGCACCCCACTCCAGTACTCTTGCCTGGAAAATCCCATGGACAGAGGAGCCTGGTAGGCTGCAGTCCATGGGGTCACTAAGAGTCAGACATGACTGAGCAACTTCACTTTCACTTTTCACTTTCATGCGTTGGAGAAGGAAATGGCAACCCACTCCAGTGTTCTTGCCTGGAGAATCCCAGGGATGGGGGAGCCTGGTGGGCTGCTGTCTATGGGGTCTCACAGAGTCGGACACGACTGAAGCGACTTAGCGGCAGCAGTAGCAGCAGTATCTCATATAAGTAGAATCATGCAGTGTTTGTCTGGCTTGTTTACTTGGCATAATGTTCTCAAGATCCATCCAAGTTGTAGCACGTGTCAGAATTTCCTTTCCCCTTCTGCCTTTTTAAAGGTGTACCTCAAGCAATGACATATAGGATAATGTGACAGTCCATCTACACATTGATTCTAAGTAGATGTGGCCAGGCAGTAGAAGACATCATAAGTTCTTTTTTATTTAATTCTTTTTCTCATGCTGTCACCTTTTGCCTTTTGGTACAAATTCTTCTCAGACTCCTCTCCAAGTTTTTCCCCAAGATAGAGCTAAGTAGACCATTTGTGATGCCACATTTACTTTATTTTTGTGCATTTTCCCTTTATAATTCTATTATAATAAGGTGAAATACCATCTGAGGGAATAATCTTGAAAGTTTTATGTGTCATTTTCAGTCTTCTAAAATCTTACCATTATCTGGTTAAAATCCCAATGGAGTCTTGGCTTACTTCACTCCCCACATTTTCTTGATAGTAGCTAACCTGGATCACTTTCAACCCATACTGGCCATTCGAAAAAACCATGATTATAAAGTAATCTGCTCAGGGATCACCTGGAGTAGAAAGTGGTGCTAGGGAGCTCTTAGACTTGCCATTTTATTGCCTGAAGAGTCTGTCTTAACATGCAATACAGTGGGAAAGCCTTGGTCTAAGGCTCAGAGCCCCAGATTTCAGTCCTACTTCTGTCACATACTTACCACATGCCCTCATAGAAGTCTTGTGATTGAGTGTTTTGATTGTTAAAGGATCAGAATAATGCTTGTCCTACTGAACTGGCAAGATTGATTGCAGACTAAATAAAATAATGTAAAAAGACTTCAAAGACTCTGAAGTACAATAAAAAGATATGTTGTTGTCATATGTGAAAAAAGAAAGGAAGCAAGCAGGGCCTGAATTAGACGGGTCCAAATATTTGTGGCTTCTCCAGTGGCTATGGTAAAGTGTCCGCCCGCAATGCAGGAGACCCTGATTTGATCCCTGGGTCTGGAAGATCCCCTGGAGAAGGGAATGGCAACTCGCTCCAGTATATTGCCTGGAGAATCCTATGGACAGAAGAGCCTTGCTGGCTATAGTCCATAGGGTCGCACAGAGTCGGACACAAATGAAGTGACTGAGCCCAGCACACACACACAAATATTTATGATTAGGAGTTGAAGGTAAACTAAGAAAAAACGTGTGGTTCTTTTTTGTGTTTTTTTTTTTTATTTACCAATATTATTTTCAAGCCTCCAAACTTTGGAAACTGATATTCTATTTCAGGCTTCCCAGGTGGCATTAGTGGTGAAGAATATGCCTGCCAAAGCAGGAGACATAAGAGATGTGAGTTCGATCCCTAGGTGGGGAAGATTTCCTGGAGGAGGAAATGGCAATCCACTCCAGTCTTCTTGCCTGGGAAATCCCATGGACAGAGAAACCAGGCAGGCTACAGTCCAGTTCTATTTCGACTACTAAGTGATGCCAGCCTTTCAAATGCCACATTCTTTTGGGGCTCATCCTAATACTCTTTCTGAGTCTTTCAATTCCTGTTTTGGCAAACTCACTAACATAGTCAACATAAAAAAATGAATATAAAGGGAAATGTAGAGTGGCAAAATGATGAAATATTAAAAGTCCAAAACATGTATTTGCCTGAGGGCAGCAAAGCCTAAATATGTAAAATTGAAGCTTGCTGTAAGGTTCAACTATACTTTGTAGAATCAAATAGTTCTAATCAATAGTTCTAATATGTATTATGCATTTTCTTCTGTACTCAAAAAATAACATGATTTATCAACTGATGGTCAAGCTTATCTAGGAAGCAAGAGAAAGTTATTACTTATTTACAATAAAACATTTGCTTTAATACTAAGGGACTTTTTGAGGTCACCTACCCCTCCGCTACTTACTGGCAGAAAATGCCCAAATATATTCAGAGTACAATAATTTATTTACTGACTAGTGTTTCTATTCCTTGCTTAAAATATGAACAAGTTCTGAGTTCTCACAGAGGTATGTACATTCCACACTCTTCCCCTGTAACTTAACTCATATTCTGAGATCACTAAAAATGTGCCAACCTACATTGATTATTTCAGTCTTCTTCTTTATTGAATTTACAATTACAATAGCTAAGAAATTGGTAATTTGGCATAAGAGCAACCAACTTTGCTTTATCTTTTCCCATAATTACCAATGATTTTGTTCCAGGCATTATATAATTAACTTTCATATGGTATAATTTTTATGCCTGAAATTACATAGTATATGTTGTCAAATTTAAAGTGCTACAAATAGGTATAGGCCTATAAATCATTTCCAAAGATTCACATTTGAAATTAATTTGATATAAAATAGAGCATTCAAAATTTTTAAATAAAATATACATTCAGTGTTTAATATTCAATGCTGGTTTTGTGTTATGGATCCTCACGTACTCTAAGATTTATAAATACCTGTCACTAGCATCAGACTGTGAGCCCCTTGAAGTTGGAGACTCTTTCATTCACTTCGGCATTTTTTTCTGACTAACCATGCTTGGCACATAGCAAGTGCCATATAAAAAATATGTTGAATGAATGAAGGAATCTTCGATGTTGCAGATGATCTTCCTAAACAATAGATATTGCACTTGGGACCTAATTTTATTTGAATGCCAATTTCCCCTGCATTTATTCTAAACCTAATATAGCAATAAATATCCCTATTGACATGGGTTTAGGAATGACTATGTGATACAGTCCCAGTTAGTAAGTTATAAAGGAGACTCCACTGGGATTTTCTGGGGAAAGATTTTCTTTTCTAAGAAAGAGATAGCCATAAAAGTAGAATGCTATTTATTCTACTTGACCTTTCCTTCACTTGGGAAAATGACAGGTTAAAATGTGAAACCTTGTCCCCGAGGGCAAGATCTTCCTGATACTATGAGGATGACAGCCCAGCAAGCAGAGAGTGCTGCGAGTTGGGAAGACAAAATGAAAGTGAAAGTGAAGTCGCTCAGTCCTGTCCAACTCCACTACCCCATGGACTGTAGCCTGCCAGGCTCCTTCATTCATGAGATTTTTGAGGCAAGATTACTGGAACGGGTTGCCATTTCCTTCTCTGGGGCATCTTTCCAACCCAGGGATCAAACCCGGGTCTCCCGTATTGCAGGCAGACTCTTTACCATCTGAGCCACCAGGAGTCTTGTTCATGTATATTTTCACCTTTCTGCACAGGCTTGGCTTTATGAGGTCCAAGGCTAAAAGATAAGGGCCCTCCATCTTCCAGGGAGGAGAAGGGACAGATGCGCCAGCTGTCCTATATAGGCTCTGAGACATGATTTCCAGGTTCGTCTCCTGTGGGACAAACCCTCACGGTATGCGCAGGAGGCAGCAGGCTTCCTAGTGTCGCCTGAAGAAAAACTGGGGGACAAGGAACCTGCGCAAGATGCTGTGCGAGGAAGTAGTGTGTTCTCTGCTCTAGAGCCTTCGTATTTCCTGTCAGAGTGGATAAATATATATACACATACACTGCCTAATACCAGGTATTTAAGAACATGTCGGGTTGGTATATCAATTCTGTAATCTCTCACGTGAGAGACTTATATGTCTTTATTTCTAAAAGCATTTTTAGACAGGTATCCTGTTATATTTAGTTAAAGCCATCCTAACTGAAACAGAATTAATCTACTTCTTCCTTAGACTCATAAGGTGTGGCAATTCTCTTGGGAATACTTTGACAGGACCTCTATCTAATGCATGCTTAGTTTCTTAGGAAATCCATAATATTCAGCCAAATTGTACCTTCTGTTTACCATATCTATAGCATACTGTTCAAAAATATAATGTTTGTGTACATTCAGATCCAGGTTTTCATTCTAATTCTAGAATTTACTGGCTGCATGTGTGCATGGTCAGTTGCTAGGTAGTGTCTGACTCTTTGCAACCCCATGGACTAGGGACCCGCCAGGCTCCTCTGCCCATGGGATTTCCCAGGCAAGAATACTGGAGTGGGCTGCCATTTCCTTCTCCAGGGGATCTTCCTGGCACAAGGATCTAACTTGCATCTCCTGCATTGACAAGTGGATTTTTTTTTTTTTTACCACTGAGCCACCTGGGAAGCCCAGAATTGATTTGCTATATGATACTTAACCTTTGTTCTAAGCTTGAGTGTCACCATTTGTAAAGTGAGTAAAACAACATTTATATCATAGGGTTTTATAAGAGTTAAATGAGATAATTTATGTAAAGTACTTAGCAGGATGCTTGGCATAGAATAAGTGCTTTTTAAAACCGGTAATTTCAGTCAGTGAAGTAGAAATTCAACTACCACTACAATTACTGAGAAGTGTGTCAGTGTATAATCTAGATGTATTTTTCAAATTATAAATGCTTAGCCCCTACTCCTATCACTCTCACAAAAGGAGATACTAAATTAATCTATGCTTCAGGTGATAATCTACCAACAGAAGTCTCCATTACTGATGGAAATGTGTCATATAGCTCCAGTATGACTAACACTCACAGGGCTTCCCTGGTAGCTCAGACGGTAGAAAATCTGCCTGCAATGCAGGAGACCCAGGTTCAATTCCTGAATCAGGAAGATCCCCTGGAGAAGGGAATGGCAACCCACTCCAGTATTCTTGCCTGGAGAATCCCATGGACAGAGAGGAGCCTGGCAGGCTGCAGTCAATGGGGTTGCAAAGAGTCACACACGACTGAGCAATTAACACGCTTTCATACAGAGCCAAAACAAATAGCAGAGAATCATGGCATTAATAAGTCTGCTTATTTTTTATAGGTCTTCTTCAGCAGGATGATATTTTTATGTTTGCTGACAACAACATGCTTCCTTATTTTTTTTTCTTTCCTATTTGATCTGATTTCCAGACTGTTTGGTCTTCCTATCCCTAATTGTGAATGCCTTGTAGTTTGTTAAAATGTTTTCAAAATATGTGACAGAGAAATAACACCAATAGTTCCTCTCTAAGCATAAACAGTGAAGATCATAGATCCTACTGTCTTTCTTCATCTAATGTTTTGTTTTTGGAAGTTTGCTTACTACTTCATTCTATGCTTGTATCCCGGTTCTATTTTTTCCTGTATGCCTTCTTTCAGCCAAGATCTTATAATGCACATTAGGAATAAGTTTAGGTATTCTGTCTTTATTTTCATTATAATTAATCTTCAGTTCAGTTCAGTCAGTTCAGTTCAGTCGCTCAGTCATGTCCGACTCTTTGTGACCCCATGAATCGCAGCACGCCAGGCCTCCCTGTCCATCACCAACTCCCGGAGTTCACTCAAACTCACGTCCATCGAGTTGGTGATGCCATCCAGCCATCTCATCCTCTGTCGTCCCCTCTTCCTCCTGCCCCCAATCCCTCCCAGCATCAGAGATTTTTCCAATGAGGCAGTACTTTGGCATGAGGTGGCCAAAGTACTGGAGTTTCAGCTTTAGCATCATTCCTTCCAAAGAACAGCCAGGACTGATCTCCTTTAGAATGGATTGGTTGGATCTCCTTGCAGTCCAAGGGACTCTCAAGAGTCTTCTCCAACACCACAGTTCAAAAGCATCAATTCTTCGGCACTCAGCCTTCTTCACAGACCAACTCTCACATCCATACATGACCACTGGAAAAACCATAGCCTTGACTAGATGGACCTTTGTTGGCAAAGTAATGTCTCTGCTTTTTAATATGCTTCAATAAGCATATTGAAGTGTCTTTTAGTTTCATGGCTGCAGTCACCATCTGCAGTGATTTTGGAGCCCAAAAAGATAAAGTCTGATACTGTTTCCCCATCTATTTCCCATGAAGTGATGGGACCAGATGTCATGATCTTCATTTTCTGAATATTGAGCTTTAAGCCAACTTTTTCACTCTCCACTTTCACTTTCATCAAGAGACTTTTTAGTTCTTCTTCACTTTCTGCCATAAGGGTGCTATCATCTACATATCTGAGGTTATTGATATTTCTCCCAGCAGTCTTGATTCCAGCTTGTGCTTCTTCAGCCCAGTGTTTCTCATGATGTACTCTGTATATAAGTTAAACAAGCAGGGTGACAATATACAGCCTTGACAGACTCCTTTTCCTATTTGGAACCAGTCTGTTGTTCCATGTCCAGTTCTAACTGTTGCTTCCTGACCTGCATACAGGTTTCTCAAGAGGCAGATCAGGTGGTCTGGCATTCCCATCTCTTTCAGAAGTTTCCACAGTTTATTGTGATCCACACAGTCAAAGGCTTTGGCATAGTCAATAAAGCAGAAATAGATTTTTTTTGGAACTCTCTTCCTTTTTAGATGATCCAGCAGATGTTGGCAATTTGATCTCTGGTTCCTCTGCCTCTTCTAAAACCAGCTTGAACAACTGGAAGTTCATGGTTCATGTATTCTGATACCTGGCTTGGAGAATTTTGAGCATTACTTTACTAGCGTGTGAGATGAGAGCAATTGTGTGCTAGTTTGAGCATTCTTTGGCATTGCGTTTCTTTGGGATTGGAATGAAAACTGACCTTTTCCAGTCCTGTGGCCACTGCTGAGATTTCCAAATTTGCTGGCATATTGAGTGCAGCACTTTCACAGCATCATCTTTCAGGATTTGAAATAGCTCAACTGGAATTCCATCACCTCCACTAGCTTTGTTTGTAGTGATGCTTTCTAAGGCCCACTTGACTTCACATTCCAGGATGTCTGGCTCTAGGTGAGTGATCATACCTTCGTGATTATCTTGGCTGTGAAGATCTTTTTTGTACAGTTCTGTGTATTCTTGCCACCTCTTCTTAATATCTTCTGCTTCTGTTAGGTCCATACCATTTCTGCCCTTTATTGAGCCCATCTTTGCATGAAATGTTCCCTTGGTATCTCTAATTTTCTTGAAGAGATCTCTAGTCTTTCCCATTCTGTTGTTTTCCTTTATTTCTTTGCATTGATCACTGAGGTAAGCTTTCTTATCTCTTCTTGCTATTCTTTGGAACTCTGCATTCAGATGTTTAAATCTTTCCTTTTCTCTTTTGCTTTTCACTTCTCTTCTTTTCACAGCTATTTCTAAGGCCTCCCTAGACAGCCCATTTTGCTTTTTGCATTTCTTTTCCATGGGGATAGTCTTGATCCCTGTCTCCTGTACAATGTCATGAACCTCAGTCCATAGTTCATCAGGCACTCTATCAGATCTAGTCCCTTAAATCTATTTCTCCCTTCCACTGTATAATCATAAGGGGTTTGATTTAGGTCATACCTGAATGGTCTAGTGGTTTTCCCTACTTTCTTCAATTTAAGTTGGAATTTACCAATAAGGAGCTCATGATGTGAGCAACAGTCAGCTCCCAGTCTTGTTTTTGCTGACTGTATAGAGCTTCTCCATCTTTGGCTGCAAAGAATATAATCAAGATGGGTGGGTCATTGTGGAGAGGTCTGACAGAATGTGGTCCACTGGAGAAGGGAATGGGAAACCACTTCAGTATTCTTGCCTTGAGAACCCCATGAACAGTATGAAAAGGCAAAATGATAGGATACTGAAAGAGGAACTCCCCAGGTCAGTAGGTGCCCAATATGCTACTGGAGGTCAGTGGAGAAATAACTACAGAAAGAATGAAGGGATGGAGCCAAAGCAAAAACAATACCCAGCTGTGGATGTGACTGGTGATAGAAGCAAGGTCCGATGCTGTAAAGAGCAATATTGCATAGGAACCTGGAATGTCGGGTCCAAGAATCAAGGCAAATTGGAAGTGGTCAAACAGGAGATGGCAAGAGTGAACGTCGACATTCTAGGAATCAGCGAACTAAAATGGACTGGAATGGGTGAATTTAACTCAGATGACCATTATATCTACTACTGTGGGCAGGAATCCCTTAGAAGGAATGGGGTAGCCATCATGGTCAACAAAAGAGTCCGAAATGCAGTACTTGGATGCAATCTCAAAAATGACAGAATGATCTCTGTTCGTTTCCAAGGCAAACCATTCAGTATCACAGTAATCCAAGTCTGTGCCCCAACCAGTAACACTGAAGAAGCTGAACGGTTCTATGAAGACCCACAAGACCTTTTAGAACTAACACCTAAAAAAGATGTCCTTTCATTATAGGGTACTGGAATGCAAAAGTAGGAAGTCAAGAAACACCTGGAGTAACAGGCAAATTTGGCCTTGGAATACGGAATGAAGCAGGGCAAAGACTAATAGAGTTTTGCCAAGAGAACACACTGGTCATAGCATAATTAATCTTACTAGTTTTAATTCATTATTCCATCTTATTGGGAAACCTTGCTTATGTTCTTTCATATTTTCAAAAATATATTTCTGAATATATAAATAATACTTGTGTAGGAGAAAATGTGTTGGAAATACAAAATAGTAAAATATTAGCAAAATTTTTTTTTTTTCCTCAAAATACATTGATAAAATTCACACTGCCTAGTTGTACATCTTTCCATGTTTTTGTGCTCACATTTTTATGCAATTGCCTTAATAGGTCACATGATTATATTATCTTCTCTTTTAACTGTTTGAAATATATTTTGGTACTATGTATGGCTACATCACAGTTGTGTTATAACCAGCCCTTACTTTAAAGACAAACCATCCTTAATTTATTAAGTTCAAGGTAAGAAATAGAACAGAATCAGATATACAGACTTGTAACAGACGCTGAGCACTCTCCTCCAGGTATTAATCACACTCTTTGAACACAGGTGTGCTTCCACATAGTTAAGCTATCCTTCAAACTGTACGTCTCCATCATGCTCACAATAAAAGTTTTCATTCAATCATTTATTCATTGATTAAATTAGCTTATGAAAATAGAACTTGGGGAAAGTCTATGTATTATGTAAAGCACTGCACTCCAGTATACAGATACAAATTGAATAAAAACATCTATATCTTGAAAATGCAGTTCCCTGAGAAACAAGGAGATTTGTACAAATATCTTTGAAGTATGCCAATTGCTGAATGTACAAAAAGTTATGGGAGTTAAGAGGAAAGAAATTTATTATTTCAAAGGGAACAAAGAAAGTTTCCATGTTATCTGAGATACTTGGATCAAATTTCAAATTGAATTCAGGAGATAGCTTGGGAGCAAATGATGGCTGAGTAAAAGATTTTAAACTATTATTACTTTGATGCTAACAGAAAGGAGAAAGCAAATGAAACATAAAGAGTAAAAATTACATTTTTATTGTAACCATAACTCTAACCTTTGAAGAATAGCTGCCCAAAAGAAATTGACTTTGGTCTAATTTAGGACACTGCAGTCTGCATATATTTGCCTCTATCTCTGCAAATCCTTGGAGAAGGCAATGGCACCCCACTCCAGTACTCTTGCCTGGAAAATCCCATGGATGGAGGAGCCTGGTGGGCTACAGTCCATGGGGTCGTGAAGAGTCAGACACGACTGAGCGAATTCATTTTCACTTTTCACTTTCATGCATTGGAGAAGGAAATGGCAACCCACTCTAGTGTTCTTGCCTGGAGAATCCCAGGGACGGCGGAGCCTGGTGGGCTGCCGTCTATGGGGTCGCACAGAGTCGGACACGACTGACGCGACTTAGCAGCAGCAGCAGCTCCAAATCCTGATTGAGTAGAGGTTTCCAAAATCAAATAGCAAGCCTTGGATTGGTAGATCAATGATGACTGATTTAAGAATGTCAAGGTCTGGATATAGGTAGGGTAAAAAGTATATCTGAGGTCTTAACTGGTCAGGTATGGCTGAGTAATAGTGACATGGATATGGCATTTTGCAAAACTTGGGTTTTTTTTGTGTTTTGACAGCATGAAGGATACATGCAATTGCCAATCACCTCTGCAGATGTTGATCACTATCAAAAGAAAAGAAGTTTATGCTAATTTGTGCAGAACTCTATTATGAATTTAACTGCTGTTTCATTTAGTTGCTAAGTTGTGTCCAACTCTTTGGAGACCCTACACGTTCCTCTGTCCATGGGATTTCCCAGGCAAGAACACTGGAGTAGGTTGCCATTTCTTTCTCCTGGGAATCTTCCTGACTCAGGGATCAAATTCACATCTCCTGCACTGACTGGTGGATTCTTTACCACTGAGCCACCAGGGAAGCCCCTATGAATCTGGTAATGGTAGTAGTACTGTTTGTTGCTCAGTCATTTCTGACTCTTTGCAATCACATTGATTGTAGCCCACCAGAGTCCTCTCTCCATGGGATTCCCCAGGCATGAATTTAGTAAACTTTCTCATACTCTGGAGTTGGGTTATAACTGCTAGTAAGAATTCTGTTAATGAGTTTCTGAGACAAAATAATCACAGCCAAGCTGACATGATTCTTCCCTACCCACAATTTTAGCAATAAATAGCCTAAAAATGTTAGCAACAGATGACCTTCATTCAAAGATAATCATCAGAAAGTGGATAATATCTGGATTTTACCAAAGTATTTCACGGAAAATGGTAGAACTTAACTTTAAAATTAAGATTGTAGGGACACGAGGAACCTTCTGGGAGGTAGAGAAATGGTCTGGATCTTGTTTGTAGTGGTGCTGACTTCAGGTGAGTATATATCTGTCAAAACCCATTTTCTACTTGCACAGAGTGTCAAGGTCAGTCAGTAGAAAGCACTTAGCATTTTCTTATTTCCTGAGCTCACAACCTTGGGTGTGTGCAATGAGGTACCTGATACTAGAAATTTACTCTTGAGTAAACTAACATATATAATGATAAAGTTACTTGCCCATTGCTACACAGGTATAAGCTCTTAAGACACAGATCTGGGATTTAAGCTAGCCTCTATAACAATGGTAACTCTTATAAATGACACAAGTCACCCTGTAGTTCTTCAAGGACACATTATAGCTAGCAATTGTCTGAACTCCCTGAGGAAAGAGACAATGTAAGCCTAGATCATTTCTATTTTGTTATATTATGACAAAAAATACTTACACGGTTATTATTTTCTCTGACATTACAGTTGAGAACTCCTGTGTGGATTAATTCTTGGTTTTATATCTAGGGACTTAAATTGTTTGTAAGTTTTTAAAAAATAACCTTTTTCATTAGATTATCTAAAAGTCCAGGAGTCTCATAGCTCAGTTGGTAAAGAATCTGTCTGCAATGCAGGAGACCTGGGTTTGATCCCTGGGTTGGGAAGATCCCCTGGAGAAGGAAATGGCAATCCACTCCAGTATTCTCACCTGGAGAATCCCCATGAACAGAGGTGCCTTGTGGGCTACAGTCCATGGGTTCACAAAGAGGCAGACATGACTGAGCGACTAAGCACAGGCATCATATATAATACATTTGTCATTTCTAGAGTCTTCAGCCCTTTGTCATTCTCTACTGAAATATCTATCTGCTGCTCAGATGCAATTTTGAATGGATGCTTAGGTAAACAGAATCTGCTGAATGACACCATAAATCCCACTTCTTGGCATTGTCATGGGGACTGAAGGATATGCCAAGACTGTTAAATACATTTATTTGAAGAGAGTGCTTGGGTTTTGACCAATTGTAAGAATAGAAAAGAAAACAACAGCGTTTTGAAAAGGGAAGGGTTGTAATACTTTTCTTTTGGGAAAAGTAACCAGGCTTCTTGTGGGGAAGGTATCAGATTAAGAAAACCAAAGAACAACTACTTTTAACATTTAGACTTTTTGGCAGTGGTGACAGCAGACCACAGTGCAGATGCAGATGGAAAAAAATAAATTCATCCCCTAAGACAGGGCTAGATCAGACAGGCAACAACAAATAGCAGACTTCTCTTTAAAGAGGGAGCACCTTGGTATTTCAACAAGCAGGGCATCCAGCACTGGACAGCATGGGTTTGAATCTAACTCTTCTTTCTTGCCAGCCTTGTGACCTTGAAAAAGTGACATGTACACTCTGAGTCTCCATGTGGTCATCTGTACAATGATAATAATTTCCGTAACTCACATCAACTAGTGAGATAAGATACTTGGAAACAAAAGCAGTAAATAACTACATACATGTGAATTGTTACTATATTTAATATGGGTATCTATGATGCAATGCAAATTTATTTCTAGTGCTTTTACATGTGTGAATTGGATGTTGGATTCTAGACCAACCAGTATCTAAATTTACAAGTTGAAAGCCAAACTTTAAAAGAGTTTTTTTTCATCCCTTTAAAAATTTTGCAAAATTGCTTTAAATACCTGCATGCATTATAGTTTGTGAAGATAGAGTTTAATGACAAAACTAGGAGGTTTTAATCTACTCAGTCTTGCAAGTTAATTAGAACTTACTAATAATCACTTGATTCTGTATTGAGGATGTGGATGACCAAAGATCAGTTTTGTTGTAGGATTAAAACACAATTCTTATTATAGTTCTAACAAGCACAATCTTTGAGAATTTAAAAATATATTATGGCATTTCTAAAACATGTTTTTACGTCTATATATTGAAGATGATAAAAACTGGTTTTATTATCTCAAAGAAATTCATATACGGATCTAAGAATGAATCACCAAAAAGGGCCTAAATGAAAACTTGGTTCTGTTCTCTCATTTTTCAAAGAACATTTACTGTTTCCTATCTAACAGACACTAGAGTTTTCCTTTATTATTGAAAAGTTTGACTTCATCAATGGTCACTAACATTTTTATAAATAATTTTCTTTTCCCTCAGATTGAAAAGCTTATAATCTTTATGTTAAACTACTTCGCTTTACAAATTTAGTCTTAATAATAAAAATCAAAGTTCTGCACCTTCAGATCTCTACCTGGATCTGTTGTTATCATCAATAATAATAATCACAATAAGAGATTCCCCGGAGGCGCAGCAGTAAAGAATCTGCCTAAATGCAGGCAATGGGTTCAATCCCTGGGTTGGGAAGATCCCCTGGAGGAGGAAATGGCTACTCACTCCATTTCCTGGAAAATCCTATGGACAGAGGAGCCTGGTGGGCTACAGTCCATGGGGTTGCAAAGAGTCAGACATAACTGAAGAAGCAGATCAAAAAATAATAATTATAATTCAACACTCAATGGCTCCTGGCAGAGATATATGCCTAGTCACTGAAATGTCCCAAAGACAAACTCAAGGAGAAGTGCTTTTGAAGGAGATTGTTATCAAGATTCCAAAACCCACCTGTTCTGTGAGTCTTCTGTGCATGACACAGGCCCCATGACTTCAGTTCTAGTTGGTGGAACCTACAGAACTATGATTCAGCTCAGTTCCTTGGTTCTATCACAGTAAAACTTAAGGCTATGCCTTGTACCCATGTACACACGCAGTATATACGTCTACTGTATGTGTGTGTATTCTAAACTACATTGTGAAGGAGAAGGATGGGTGAAGCAGCTTGTACAGATGAAATTATGAAATATTTGGTTATGGATAATACTTGTAGTCTTGTTAGTCCTAGGCAGAAAAATTATTTCCTGGTAATAAGAAAATCCTGCATCATGAAGATATGTAGCAAGGAATAGCATTTTTTTTTTAACCAATATACTTTGCTGCCATAGGATACTTCTCTCTAAAACTGATCCAGAAAATTTAAATATGAGTAAGGAAATATGTGTTTCAAATTCTAACATTATTAAAGCTACTTGTGTTCAGTATCAAAATAAAAAAGTTATTCAAGAAGCATCCAAAATAAGAGCTAAAACTATGTAATGTAGTATTATGGTAATGTACTGGCTTCCCTGGCGGCACTAGTGGTAAAGAATCCACTTGCCAATGCAGGAGACGCAAGAAATGTGGGTTTGACCCCTGGGTCAGGAAGATACGCTGAGTAGGGAATGGTAACCCACTGTAGTATTCCGGCCTGGAAAATACCATGGACAGAAGAGCCTACAGTCTATGAAACTGCAAAGAGTCAAACACAACTAAACAACTGAGCACATGTGGTAATATATTACCTGTTTGTATGAGATTATATAGTTGACCCGCTGAGCCATGATCAAAACAATACTGAGGAGATGGTTCTGATTCCTGCCTGGTGTTTAGGTGATGGCGGCTCAAATGTATTGTTAGTAGTGTACGCAGTAACATGAAGAATTACAGTCTGATTAGTTAGGTCTGTTGACCTTCATAACAAAAATAAATGTAAACCTGACTGATTATTTAATCTGTGCTAGTACTGTGCAGAATGTTTTGTAAGTATTTCTAATTTAATCCCAGTAACAATCTCATAAGATGGTTTTTGTTAGCATCTGCATGTTTAGATAAAGAAATGGAAAGTGAAGTTAAGCATTTCATCCCTACTCACAAGCTGGTTAAGGGGTTGTAACTCAATCCCTGAACTTTTTGCTTAATCACTGCAAAACTACTAGATCAGCATACTGCCCATCTCAAATGACAGTCAACTTACTTACGTATGTTTAATCCTATTGTATTTTTAATGTTAGATACTATTTTTAAAAATCAAACTTAAACCCAACTTATATCCTGTCTCTAATGTATGCTTACTTTCCTATAGCTAATGTGACGGAAGAACAGCATTCAGCACAGTTTCTTTGTGGAAAAATGTTCAGAATGACTGACTCAGTCGTGTTCTCATTAAATAAAACTTTAGTGAGCGCCTTTTATGTGTATTGAAACGTAAGGTAAAAAGCTGAACGAGACACAGATCAGCCCTGCAGAATCTTTTGTTCCAATAATGGAGATGGCAGGAATACTGCCAACACCAAATGAAATAAAAGACCAGGCTTAACACAGAAGATGCAATTATTACAGAATTTTTATCCACCTTACTCTAAAAGACCATCAGGAACAAGGTCACCTTGCCTTATGTGGCTCTTGACTACCTTTATCTATCATCACCAGATTTTTTATCCACACAAAGTCTTGTACATTTTTAAGTCTCCTTTCCTCTGATCTCCTAAACTTGAGATTTGTATCTCCCTGGAACTCTCATCAGCCTACCAAGAATTCTTCCATAAATTAACCTTCTTTTCATGGTTTTTCCCTGGTACTCATCTGCTCCCTGTCCACTAACAACACTGCTTGTTCAGAAGCCTCTCTGGATATTTTCTCTCCCGTATTCTATGTACCAGAGATCCTAAGAGTAGAATGAATTCCCTGCTGAATAATTCTTGCTCCTCAAAGCACTCATATATTTTAATGTATAGGCCACCAGGAGGAACCACCTGCCACCGCTCCTCTGCCAACCTCTCAGACACTCCCTCCTGACACTCCTGTTTAAATAATTGAAAAACTGGGGATATGGTCACTGTCTTGTTATTCCATCATCTCTCCTGTCATCAGTCTTCCTTAACCTTTTTTAAATTAAACAAAACAAAACAACACTGTGGCTGTTCTGAGGCTTCGTTGCTGTGCGTGGGCTCTCTCTAGTTGCGGCAAGCGCTGGCTATCTACTTGCAGGGCACGGGCTTCTCATTGCAGTGGCTTCTCTTGTTGCAGAGCGTGGGCTCTAGGTGTGCGGGCTTCAGGGATCATGGTGCATGAGCTCAGTTGCTGTGGTGTACAGGCTCAGCCGCCCTGTGGCATGTGGGATCTTCCTGGACCAAGGACTGAGCCAGTGTTCCTTGCATTGCAAAGCGGTTTCCCAAACATTGAACCACCAGGGAAGCCCATCTCCTGTCATTATTCTTGATGAATTTAAAAAAAAAAATGAAGGAGGGCTTCCCTGGTGGTTCAGTGGTAAAGAATCTTCCTGCCAGTGCAGGAGGCATGGGTTTGATTCCTGATCTGAGAAGATTGTACATGCCATGGAGCAGCTAAGCCTGTGTGCCGCAACTACTGAGCCTGTGTTATAGAGCCCAGGAGCTGCAAATACTGAGCCCTTGGGTCACAGCTACTGAAGCCCGTGGGCGCTAGAGCCAGTGCTCTGCAACAAGAGAAGCCACTGAAATAAGAAACACTGGCCACAAGTAGAGAAAAAGCCTGCACAGTGACGAAAACATCCAGCACAGCCAAAACTTAAAAAGTAAAAAAAAAAAAAAAAACATGGAGGACATATCATATATTATATAACATTATATTCTATAGATGATTTATAGACTAGCACATAAGTGTGTACATATACACATGTATGTGTGTTAGTGTGTGCACTTATACCCTAGCATTCCGTTTTGGTTTCCTTCTCTCCTGATCATTGTCAACAACTAACATACCGCATTCAGACTTGTTATTTCAAACATCCCTCACTTAGATTTGCACTGCTTCCAGTTATTTTATTCTTGTGCCCACATTGATGCTTCAGTCCTATCAGGACCTCTCATTCATTGCTGTTACCAATTCTCATTTTCTATCAGTACACTTTTATCATCATTTCCCCCCACTTTATTGTCTTAGATTCTGTTCACTCAGATTTCAACAAATATGTGTGAAGTGTCCAAATCTGCCCAGCAGTGAACAGCCGAAGTAAACACCATGAGCACCAGAAGCCCATGCTTAGTGATAATGGTCCATTGCTGCAGTCATGCTCCTGTTTCCACTTATTTTTCTTTGTCCATTACACTCCTCTGACAAAAGCATCATTTATGCTTTTATCTAATTATTTCCTGGAGCAAATTTCCATGACTGAAAAAGACAAACCTAGTCGACCACTTCCAAGTTAAATGTATAACCGAAGATTTCAGGTAGTTCAGTTCAGTTCAGTTCAGTCACTCAGTTGTGTCCAACTCTTTGTGACCCCATGAACTGCAGCATGCCAGGCCTCCCTGTCCATCACCAACTCCTGGAGTTTACCCAAACTCATGTCCGTTGAGTTGGTGATGCCATCCAATCATCTCATCCTCTGTTGTCCCCTTCTCCTACTGTCCTCAATCTTTCCCAACAACAGGGTCTTTTCAAATGAGTCAGCTCTTTGCATCATGGCCAAAGCATTGGAGGTTCAGCTTCAACATCAGTCCTTCCAATGAACACCTAGGACTGGTCTCCTTTAGGATGGACTGGATGGATCTCCTTGCAGTGCAAGGGACTCTCAAGAGTCTTCTCCAACACCACAGTTCAAAAGCATCAATTCTTCGGCACTCAGCTTTCTTTATAGTCCAACTCTCACATCCATACGTGAGAACTGGAAAAACCACAGCCTTGACTAGATGGACCTTTGTTGGCAAAGTAATGTCTCTGCTTTTTAATATGCTGTCTAAGTTGATCATAACTTTCCTTCCAAGGAGTAAGTGTCTTTTAATTTCATGGCTGCAATCACCATCTGGAGTGATTTTGGAGCCCCCAAAATAAAGTCAGCCACTGTTTCCCATCTGTTTGCCATGAAGTGATGGGACTGGATGCTATGATCTTAGTTTTCCAAATGTTGAGCTTTAAGCCAACTTTTCCACTCTCTTCTTTCACTTTCATCAAGAGGCTCTTTAGTTCTTCTTTGCTTTCTGCCATAAGGGTGATGTCAACTGCATATCTTAGGTTGTTGATATTTCTCCCTGCAATCTTGATTCCAGCTTGTGCTTCTTCCAGTCCAGCATTTCTCATGATGTACTCTGCATATAAGTTAAATAAGCAGGGTGACAATATACAGCCTTGGTGTACTCCTTTCCCAATTTGGAACTAGTCTGTTTTTCTATGTCCAGTTCTAACTGTTGCTTCCTGACCTGCATACAGATTTCTCAAGAGGCAGGTCAGGTGGTCTGGTACTCATATCTCTTTCAGATTTTAGGTAGCTCTTGACACTAAAATCTTATGGTTTCCTGGTTAGTTCATTTTGCTGCATTCTGATATAATAATTTTACCCTTTCTCCTCTAACTTCCAATATCTCATTCACCCTTTTCATTTATAGTTAGTGATTTCACCTTATCTCAAAAGACAACAGAAATATCAAGGGACAAAGTATTGCAAGGGATAAATTTTTCCTGCACTTTTCTACCCCTGACCTTCCACTTGGTTGTAAGCCCCATCCCTTCTCACTAAATTTAAATATATTTCTTTTGTAGTTTTATTCCCCCTTATTACTTTGTTTCCTCCCTATCAAATAATTCCCAAAGCATGCCAATACACCCAAACCTCTCTTAAATAACGTGAAAACACATGTACATATAAATAGATCTCTGTCTTTTTGTCTCTGTCTTGATCTACCTATATTTATATCACGTATGTCTATATCTGTACATAAAATGTGGAGTATACAACATGTATAATGTTGAATATATAACATGTAGATATAAAATCTTGGGTTGCAGTTTTTGCATGGAAAGAAGGAAATTTGAGAGGTTAAATTACTCAGAATTTATCAGTATCTCATCCATCTATCTAGATAAAATATAAGGTTATTGTAAGACATGTGACTTCACAATCTTGAATTTTCTCAGCTGAGACAAATGTCACACTTCTGTAAGGATTACAGAAATGCAGCACACTTTAATGTGTTATATATATATATATATATATATATATATATATCTATATATCTCATATCTATTTATCTATCAAAAGAGAGAAAGACAGATTTAATCCCAAAAGGATCAAGCGAAATACTGCATCAGTTATTACTGCTATCTTTCCACATTGCTATATTGACATCTAGTAAAAACTAGATGCCACAAGTAAGTCAGAACAATATAAAAACCTAGAATTCACTGTGAGTCGACTGAGGGACTGAACAACAGCAATAAAATAAATGTATGTTACTTTGATTTAATAGGACAATATGGGACGTTAGAAATAATATCATTCCAGTGACCTAGAGAGACTGAGAATTTTTGATAGATGGTGGTGACCACCACTCTCAGGCTACACAATCCATGGAAGACAGAGCTGGGGACCAGCATGGACAAGCCCTTCCACTTCTAGAGGTATAGAAACCGTGACAGGACTCAAGGATTGAGGTCACTTCTTTAACTTAGAAGATTTTTCTTTATTTATTTGTTTCACAGTAATATTAACGCAATGATGATTTAAATTTTCAGCACTACAATTTTAACAATCACTGCATTGAGGAATGTATAGTTATATAGTGGTGTAAAAAAGAAGACTGGCAGGATGTCTTAGAAGAAAATACATGGAAGAATATGCTCATTAATCATTTCTGCTCCCCAAATGAAATAAACTAGAATGAAACAATCACCCAACACTGACTCTTAAAAATTCTGATATATTAAGTCTGGTCTTTTCTTAGCCTGCTTCAAAGATACTTAGTGTAGTAGAAGCCACTTAAAACATTTATCATGAGAGCAAATGCAAAGTGATTGTGAAGCATGTGGCCTTTAAAACTCCCAGCTAAGATAGATGTCACAGTTTTGTGATGACTGCAGCAATGCCAAGATAGGTTCTTGATTTTATTATGAAAATAAAATTTCATAATGATGACAATCACTGCTGGTGGGAATGCCTTTTTTTTTCCTTCTTTTTTTGGTCTTCAGTGCTCACAGAATCTAGTGTGTCAAATTTAGAAACATAACCGAATTCTTTTAACACAGAAAGTTTTGCTCTTCTGTTGCTTTACAGTAGAATGAAATAAAGGAGCAGACTGTCGAGCATTTTAAGCATACAGCCTCCCCGGTTCAGGTACTCTTGTTGCTTATTAATCATCTTCTTTCCTTCTCCTTCCCTCTCTCCCTATCTCCCTTCCTTCCTCCCTTCTTTCTTTCCTTTCTCTCTTCCTTCTTAACTTCCTTTCTCCCTTCCTTCTTTTCCTCCATCTCACATCATCTAGTTAAACATGATTTGAATGATTATTTTGTGCCAGGAAAGTCTTTAGAAAAATATGCAATTTGAGTAGCATGTATTTTCAGCTAAAAACACAATTATGCTTTGTGAAAAGGATGGAAAGTGGTATTTTCTAGCTTTTCATGGGATCATCAAGAAAGACATGACAGATGCATCTTCAAGGGTAAATAATGGCTCATCAGAAAAATCAGATAGAAGAAACAGGATGTGACAACTCAAGAGGTTTGAAAGAGCACATGATGTCCTGGGAACTGCTGTTATTTTCAGTGTCTAGAGACCAAGAGGTATATGTTTGACTGCAAATAATGGTGCATCATTTATATAATACGGACCTTCAAATTTGGTTTTTTGATTGTGGAGGGTGATGAAAATGTTTAAAACAGGTATTGGCAGTGTTCTGTCTGTGTTGTTTGCTGGTTGGAAGGTGTAGAGGAATTAAAGGAATCAAGTCTGAGGAGGGGAATTCAGATAACAAGCAAACATGAAAAAGGTGATGAAATGGAAGGAGCATGTGCTTTAAAGCAGAAGCTTAATTTTAAATACAGTAGATAAAAATAATAACCAAGATTGCTATGGTCCTTTGTAAAGTATCAAATATTTTACATGTATCACCTCATTTTAATTAAATTATTCAACTATGTTTAAGAAGTTCTCAGCATCTCTGGAAATGTGTTATAATTGAGCTATTACCTTCAATATACTGTAAAACTCTATGGTCCACCCAGGCAATGTCCTCTGGCAGAATTGTTTATTTTGTACTTATTCAATCTGGAAAGTGTATCAGCGTTGCCCTCTTGGACAAGAATAAAATATCATATGATGACAAAAATCAATATATTCACTTCTTTTTAGTGTAAAGTATAACTATGTAAGAAATACCAAATGTAGAGTTTAGACTTTTTATATTATAAGATACTTGAAGATATTTATATCCTCCGTAGAACCTTAATTACCTCTTGAAAGTAAGTACATCCTTAAAAACCTGATGTAAAGGTGAAGGAGTTATACAAGGGAAGATAAATTATACCCAAAGTCTCCTTAGTGAGCAAAGAAGCAGAATATTAAATCAATTATTTAACATTTTAATTTTCATGTAAAATTAAGGTTTGGCTTTTCATGTAATTTGGATAGATAGGCTATATACATACATACATATATATATGTGTGTGTGTGTGTGTGTGTGTGTATAATTTAGGGGGAAAAGTCCAAGAATTTGAAGTTAACGCTAGGGCCCCTAATGACCCTTTTCCTTTGGAATGGCTTTGTTGGTAAAGAACAAAAAATCTGGATTTCTGGTTCCAACCAGGATGGATGAATCCTACTGCATGCTATCTCTCTCTCTGATTGCAATTTAAAATTCTGGGGAATAAATAAAATGCAGCTTGGAATTTGGAAAAGTAATCCATTGCAGGTAGATAGGAGCAAGAAGGCAAAGCTTGAAGAATAACCAGTACGACAGTGAACAGTTTTTTGTTTGTACATTTCCCCCTTTTTTATCTCCTGGATTTGACCTAAGGGTAGACCGAATTGGGGAATTATGTAGCAGGTGCACATAGCAAACTTCAAGATTTTCTTTCTGGCCTCAGGTCTAGGGGACAAAAGCTGCCATGAACCAGAGAGCATGGGATAAATTCTTATTCATTTTTTCTCTGTTCTCTAGTGTAGGTCTGTCCTGGGGTCAACTTCAATTATGGAACAATGAGCTCACGTTGTTGTCGTGAAGATGTGGGCATCTAACCTCCCTCCCGCCTGGAGAAAGCCTCCCTCTCTGGATAAGACCATAATGATTTACTACTGAGGCTTTATAGTGTGTTGTAATATCTGGTAGGTCTTATCCCCTATTATTTCTTTTATTCCTCTACCTTCCAGGGCTCTCTTGAGTATTCTGATAAGTTTATTTTCCACCTGAAATTTAGAATCTACTGTCAAATTCCAGAAAAAAAATTTATATTTTATTTTATTGGGATACAGTTATTAACATGTTAAATATATTTTCTTGAGGGAAATGGATAGTCTTTTGATATATCTGTTCTAAAAGAGATGTTTTCCATTTATTTAAGCCTATTTTTGTATCTTCAAGATATTTAAAAATTTTCTTTACTGAAGGTTCTCACATTTACTCCTAAATATTTATTTGACCTTTGTGACTATTTTTGTAAATGTGATTTATAGTTTTTTTTAATCTATGAAAACTATTGATTTTTATATGTTATTATTATTTTGTGCATTATTTTACTGTTTTCACTGATGTTTAAAATAGACTACCTTTAGTTTTCTGGTTAAATAATCTGCAAAATGTGATAGTAGTGATGGTAGCAAGAATTCCTGCCTTGAGATCTACTGTTCAGAAAGAAAGATTCCTTTCACAATATTGCTGCTCATTGATAATGCATCTGGTTACTTGAGAGCTCTGACAGAAATAAACAATGAGATTAAATGTTGTTTTAATGCCAGGTAACACAGTCTCCATTCTGCATCCCATGGATCAAGGATTAATTTTGACTTTCAAGTGTTATTAGTTAAAAACTACATTTTATAAGGTTATAGCTGCCCTAGTGATTCCGCTGATGGATTTGGGCAAAGTCAACTGCAAACATTCAGGAAAGGATTCACTATTCTTTGTCGCTGTTGTTCAGTTGCTTAGTTGTGTCTGACTCTTTGTGACTCCATGGACTGTAGCCCGTCAGACTTCCTTGACCCTCACCATCTCCCAGAGCTTGCTCAAACTCACGTCCATTGAGTTGGTGATACCATCCAATCACCTCAACCTCTGTTGTCCCCTTCTCCTCTTGCCTTCAATCTTTCCTAGCATCAGGGTCTTTTCCAATGAGTTGGTTCTTCACATTAGGTAGCCAAAGTATTGGAGCTTCAGTTACAGCATCAGTCCTTCCAGTGAATATTCAGGGTTGATTTGCAATAGGATTGATTGGTTTGATCTCCTTGCTGTCCAAGAGACTCTCAAGAGTCTTCTCCAACACCACAATTCAAAAACATTAATTCTTCAGTGCTCAGACTTCTTTATGGTCCAACTATTATATCTGTACCCGACTAGATGCCATTAACAACATTTATGATTCATGAGAAGAGGTCTTAATACCAATACTAACAGGAGTTTGGAAAAGTTGATTCCAACCCTCATGAGTGACTTTCAGAGGTATAAAGACTTCAGTGGAGGAAGAAATTCCAGATGTGGTAAAATAGCAAAAGAACTAGAATTAGAAATGGAGCCACCATATGTGACTGAACTGCTGCAATCTCACTGGGGCTTCCCTTGTGGCTCAGCTGGTAAAGAACCTGCCTGCAATGCGGGAGACCTGGGTTCAATACCTGGGTTGGGACGATCCCCTGGTAAAAGGAAAGGCTACTCATTCCAGTATTCTGGCCTGGAGAATTCAATGGAGTCTATAGTCTATGGGGTCACAAAGAGTTGGGCACAACTGAGTGATTTTCATTTTCACATGATAAATGAGTACTTGTTTCTTATGGATGAGCAAAGACAGTGGTTTCTTGAGATGGAATTTTTCCTGGTGAAGATGCTATGAAGATCACTAATATGATAGGAAAGGAATATTACAAAAAATCTTAGTTGATGGAAGTAGCAGTGGGCTTTGGGAGAATTGACTCCAATTTTGAAATATGTTCTACTTGTGCAAAATGCTGTCCAATAGTGTTGCATTACCTGCTACAGAGAAACCATTTGTGAAAGAAAAAGTCAGTTGATGGGATGGACTTGATTGTTGTCCTTTTTACAGAAATTGCTATAGCCACCCACACCCCAGCTTTCAGTGACCACCACTCTACCAATCAGAAGCCATCAACATCTAGGCAAGACCCTTTGCCAGCTGAAAGATTATGACTCACTGAATCTTCAGATCATGGTTATCATTTTTTAGCAGTAAAGTACTTTTAATTAAGGTATGCAAGCTGTTGTTTTAGACATAGCCCTATTGGGTGCTTAATAGAGCACAGTATAGTGCAGACATAACTTTTATGTGCACTGAGAAACAAAAAATTATGTGACTGTTTCAATATTTACTATGGAAGTCTGGAACTGAACTTGTAATATCTCAGGATATGTCTGCATTTTTACTCACTTTCTTCAGTTCTCCAGTAGCTGATACAAGTATCAGAAATGTTCTCAACAGATAAGCCATTATGGTTGTCTGGGTGACTAATCTATGTTCCATCACCCCTATGACTTCTCTTTGGTTTTCTCCACAATATTATCCTGACCCTCTACTCTGATATGGTTACAAAATTGGCTCTATCTACTTTCTGATTTTTAGCTCCAAACTTCCATGTAATTTGACCATTTTCCATGTTCTGTTTATTCTAGTATGAGGATGAAGTTTCATTTTATTTATCTTCCTTGCCTATGCGTCTATTTTTTCCCCCTGTAGAATGTGTAGAGAATCCATTTAAAAATTGCTATTATGTTATCCCAGGTGGTGCTAGTGCTAAAGAACCCATCTGCCAATGCAGAAGACGCAGGAGACCTGGGTTCAATCCCTAGATCAGGAAGATGCTCTGGAGGAGTGCATGGAAATCCATTCCAGTATTCTTGCCTGAGAATCCCATGGACAGAGGAGCTGGATGGGCTATAGTCCATAGGGTCATAAAGAGTCAGAAACGACTGAAGCGACTTAGCACACAGCATGCATGCTGTTTATAAAATGGTGATCCTAACATCTTAAAGATTCATGGTAATGGTAATTTTCTATCACATAAAAAATAAATGTTAAAAATATAAATTTGGAGAAAGCAAAGAAAGAATTCAAATGAGATATTTGCATTTCACTCATTTCGCCTTTAAGCTTCTTGCAGAAACTATTTCTCATTGTGTACATTAAGTTTTTGTGATATGTGAAAATTACTGTTGTACTGAGGTCATGACTTTTTCCCTGGGAGATGAAAGGAACCTTATCTTTTTTATTAAGCCTCAAACCCCTTTAATTTATTTGTAGTTAAAGGATTAACAAAAGAGATGACAAATGGGGCAGAAGTCAATGTTAATTGAAAAGAATTTCTCTAAAAACTAATGAAAAGAAGAGGAATAAACAGCAATACTTTTTCAGCATTAGTGTGGTTGGAATCATATAATTAACTAATTAAGAGGCAATATGAAACATTTGCTTTGAATTTTGAAAACTACCCACAACTTCATTCATTTTCACTACATCTGCTTGTTATATGCACTAAGTTTGGGCACACAGCTTTCTGGATTATACAAAAACAACATATTTCAGTAAGTTCTAAATAAACACAAAGGGAGTTAACAGTTGAAATATGGAATATGGGACAAAAATAACTATAATTAGAATATCAGACAAAATGTTTAAAAACAGAAGGTAAAGCCTGGACCAAATCAATAAAATCTAAGATTAGATTTTCAACATTAGTTTAGAGAAGCAGAATAAGAACTTAAATGAGCTATATAAGTGGCTGATGGAACAAAAGCAGAGTATGCCCAGTGAAAGTGGAAGAGAGCACTAATGGTTTCATACCATTTTAATTCATATTTAATATCAACATTGCTTACTTAATTATTAATTTATTAATTCAGACATTACTTCTGGGTAATGTCTCCCATATCATTCAAAGAGATAAACTTACTCATCTGTAAACAAGCAAGTCTACATGTTTATCTTTATTACGTAAACAGGTGAAAAGTAGAACCTCCTATTAAACTCAGCTCTTCCTGACTAAATGAAGAAAAGCCTTAGTCCCTGACTTTAGGTTTCCATCCTAAGCTTTTCTGGCAAGAGTTTGCACTGGGAACTCCTCAAAACCAGGTACACTTTTCAAAAGTGTAGAAGAGCAGCATTGTCACTCCAAGGCACACGTAGGCACTCCTGTGATGTACATGTCCTGTAATATTTACTGTGAGATATTTGGTTATGAAGACTGATGTATGTGGCATAATTACAGAACTGGAGAGAAAACTTTGCATACAAAAACACTACCTATCCTTAATATTTTTTGGATTTTAAAATGCTTTTTGATAGGTTTACTTTAAATCCAAATCTAAGTGGCTAGCACTTTTATTAAGTACTTTTATTTTTTATCAGTTATTTATTTCTGCAAATAAAGAGTTGAGTTTAATAGTAAAGGGATGAAAATATCAGGCTCCTGGGGGATGGGAAGAGAAAAGCATTAGAAGATTGATAAATCACCCTTATTTTTGTGAAGGTCAAAGAACTTGAAAAACATATTGCTTTTAACTTAGACCAACATATCCAGATGAAGAATGAAATGTTCAATTAGTCCTCTGGTTGTTTGTCAACATCACAATCACACAAGTCATTTAGAATTATGAAAAAAATTGTTCTTTTTTTGCTGAGTCACTTCAGTCGTGTCCGACTCTGTGTGACCCCATAGACGGCAGCCCATCTGGCTTCCCCATCCTTGGGGTTCTCCAGGCAAGAACACTGGAGTGGGTTGCCATTTCCTTCTCCAATGCATGAAAGTGAAAAGTGAAAGTGAAGTTGCTCAGTCATGTTTGACCCTCAGCGACCCCATGGACTGTAGTCTTCCAGGCTCCTCCATCCATGGGATTTTCCAGGCAAGAGTACTGGAGTGGGGTGCCATTGCCTTCTCCGTATGAATAAATAATAAGTATTTAATTTTTCTTCTAGACATTTGTCATTATATAATCATAGTCATCAACACAATAATATTTACCATAAGAAGTTGGAGCATGTCAGTGTTATTAATTCAAATGTTAAAAAGATAGAAATTATATTAAGACAAAGATAATGTTATTCCTGTAGGTTTGAAGCATATTGATTACATACATCAAAGTCTGGAATCCCCATCAAACTATAATAAATCCCTTAATTTTTGTTGTTTAATATGTTAAGCTACAAATAGAGGAGAAACAATAACAGAATTTTAGAAACTAGAAAGCAGATGAAAGAAGAAAGAGGAATTAACAAAACTGAGAAGACAAATCCTAAGCAAGGGAGGGAAAACACAGAGAACATAAATTTTTTTTTTCTGAAAAATTTTCAAAAGGCTCAGAAAATGCCCGCCTGAAATAACTCCAGAAATTGGAGTAGGAGGGATATGAAGGTAAGGAATAACTTGCGTGAACCCTTGAGTGGAAGTGGAAGATCTGAGTGGGTGTTAGAGTTCAGATCCCTAGCAGACCCCATGCCTTGGGATGACTGCTCCCCTCCAGTGCCAGCCAAATAATGGAATGTCATTTTCTCAGTAGAAAAGAGCATAGAATCTTTGTCCTGAGGAACTATGGAAATGATTAAAGCCATCAGTTTCCCATGGAAAATGGTGTCATTAATTGCTCTTATACATACTCAATGTCGCATCTTGGCTGTCTTCCTTTTTTTCAACTCCCAAAATGCTGGCAGCCAGAACTTTATTCCCCAGACACAGATGAAAGAGTCGTGTCCAGAATAATTGATAACTTCAGAGGAAATAATTAAGGATACTGACCATAGGCACTCCCTCACAAATATCTTCAGATATGCAAGTTTCAAGAAATAGATATTTCTGTATTGTTTGTCTGTGAGGTAGCTGAAGATATCCTTTAACAAAATAGGGCAGTACTCAAGAGAGAAAGAGCCACAAAACACCAGAAGAGAAGATCAACAGAGCAGAGTAGCACACGGAATTTCCAGAAAAACAACAACAAAAAAGAAAGTCCAGGATGTTATATACCCGACATGGAGGGCAACCAGTGCATTTGGAATGACTCAAAGGGCATGCATGTTGAAAGCTACCACCACTATACTGTTGCTATTATTGTCATTTTTACAATCTGACAAAATAACTGGGATATATGCTCCAGCAAAATTAGAGAATAAATAAAGAAAGAGAAAGACAAGAGATTTACAAACCTGATAATTCAACTTAGGGGAAAGGCAAAGAGAATTCCAAGGGTGAAGCAAAGGACATTTCATGCTGGCAACCAGGCAGCAGAGAAAATAGAGGTCCTCAGGCAAGATGAATGCAAAAAACCATTGTAACTTATGGATGGTCTAATGTGATTGACATTGTTGAAAATTGTACTAAGAGTTTGCTGGAAGGTAGGAGAAGAATTAGCAACAGACACAAACAAAACTGAGCAGGAAATAGAAGTAATCAATGTTGCATAGGTGTAGTAAAATGTAACATTCAATTATAAATAACACTTTCATAGATATAACAATGTAAACACTGAATAATGATTTAACACACATAAAATAGTTGTTGAAGTGATGAGGAAGGGTAGTTGACAGAATGACAATGCTAGTAAAATCTATAACCAAAAAAAAAGAAAGAAAAGCCATTTCACAATCCTTGCTATTACTTTGATTGTCATTGCTACTATTAGTCTAAGAGAATATTAATAATTTATTTACTTATTGTCTTTACAATGTGCCTCATCATATCTCTAGAACAGGAAAAAAAGGATGTGGTATATTTACATGATTTGGTGTGATCCTGAATTAATATCAATGGGCCAGCAAATTCAAAGGTTAATAATGCAACCGTAAATGTATTTATTAATTTAACACACATTTATAGGGTACTTACTTCAGCGATCAATGCAAAGAAATAAAGGAAAACAACAGAATGGGAAAGACTAGAGATCTCTTCAAGAAAATTAGAGATACCAAGGGAACATTTCATGCAAAGATGAGTTCGATAAAGGACAGAAATGGCATGGACCTAACAGAAGCAGAAGATATTAAGAAGAGGTGGCAAGAATACACAGAAGAACTGTACAAAAAAGATCTTCACAACCCAGATAATCACGATGGTATGATCACTCACCTAGAGCCGGACATCCTGGAATGTGAAGTGAAGTGGGCCTTAGAAAGCATCACTACAAACAAAGCTAGTGGAGGTGATGGAATTCCAGTTGAGCTATTCCAAATCCTGAAAGATGATGCTGTGAAAGTGCTGCACTCAATATGCCAGCAAATTTGGAAAACTCAGCAGTGGCCCCAGGACTGGAAAAGGTCAGTTTTCATTCCAATCCCAAAGAAAGACAATGCCAAAGAATGCTCAAACTACTGCACAATTGCACTCATCTCACACGCTAGTAAAGTAATGCTCAAAATTCTCCAAGCCACACTTCAGCAATATGTGAACCGTGAACTTCCAGATGTTCAAGCTGGTTTTAGAAGAGGCAGAGGAACCAGAGATCAAATTGCCAACATCCAGTGGATCATCGAAAAAGCAAGAGAGTTCCAGAAAAACATCTATTTCTGCTTTATTGACTATGCCAAAGCCTTTGACTGTGTGGATCACAATAAACTGTGGAAAATTCTGAAAGAGATGGGCATACCAGACCACCTGACCTGCCTCTTGAGAAACTTGTATGCGGGTCAGGAAGCAACAGTTAGAACTGGACATGGAACAACAGACTGGTTCCAAATAGGAAAAGGAGTATGTCAAGGCTGTATATTGTCACCCTGCTTATTTAACTTCTATGCAGAGTACATCATGAGAAATGCCGGACTGGAAGAAACACAAGCTGGAATCAAGATTGCCAGGAGAAATATCAATAACCTCAGATATGCAGATGACACCACCCTTATGGCAGAAAGTGAAGAGCAACTCAAAAGCCTCTTGATGAAAGTGAAAGTGGAGAGTGGAAAAGTTGGCTTAAAACTCAACCCTCAGAAAACGAAGATCATGGCATCCGGTCCCATCACTTCATGGGAAATAGATGGGGAAACAGTGGAAACTGTGTCAGACTTTATTTTTTTGGGCTCCAAAATCACTGCAGATGGTGACTGCAGCCATGAAATTAAAAGACGCTTACTCCTTGGAAGGAAAGTGATGACCAACCTAGATAGCATATTCAAAAGCAGAGACATTACTTTGTCAACAAAGGTTCGTCTAATCAAGGCTATGGTTTTTCCTGTGGTCATGTATGGATGTGAGAGTTGGACTGTGAAGAAGAATTGATGCTGTTGAGCTGTGGTGTTGGAGAAGACTCTTGAGAGTCCCTTGGACTGCAAGGAGATCCAACCAGTCCATTCTGAAGGAGATCAGCCCTGGGATTTCTTTGGAAGGAATGATGCTAAAGCTGAAACTCCAGTACTTTGGCCACCTCATGTGAAGAGTTGACTCATTGGAAAAGACTCTGATGCTGGGAGGGATTGGGGGCAAGAGGAGAAGGGGATGACAGAGGATGAGATGGCTGGATGGCATCACTGTCTCGAAGGACCTGAGTCTGAGTGAACTCCTGGAGTTGGTGATGGACAGGGAGGCCTGGCGTGCTGGGATTCATGGGGTCGCAAAGAGTCGGACACAACTGAGCGACTGAACTGAACTGAACTATGTGTTAGGCCCTGTTTGCAATATGAAACAGAAAAGAAAATAAATACCTTGTCTCATGAAGCTTATATCCTAGTGAAGAGAAAATAAACAGCAAGCATAAGTTGAATGCTGATAACTCCCACAAAGAACAAAAACAAGATGAAAACAAACTGGAATAATGAAGGATGCTGAATTTCTCATTACATCAAATGTAAACAAACATAGCCCAACAAAGAGTCGTCATTCGAATAATCACGTGTTTAAATAAATAGACACTGTCTCAGAATTGGTTTCGCAGGTAAGTTATTACTTTGCAGGGCATGATATCCAAAACAAAGAGAAACTTTTTCTTTATTTTTATTTTTGGCCTCCTGGCATGTGAGATTTTAATTCCCTGACCAGCGATAGAACCGGCACTCCCTGCAGTGAAAGGGTGGAGTCCTAAACCGTAGATCACCAGGGAAGTCCAAGACAAACTTTTTAAAGGAGAGATGCCTTTTCTGTGTAAGTTCAGTTCCACTAGGGCTTGCATAGTTCAACAGCAAACTGAAACAGAAGGTTTATTCGGAATCTTATTCTAGGCATCTTTGCTCGGGCTGTCCTAACAACTTAAACCACAGAAACTTCTTGAGTCATAGTTCTGGAGTCTAGAAGTCCAAAATCAGGATGGCTACTCAAACCGGGTCTTGAAAACAAGCTAGAGACGTGGGGTGAGGAGGGAGGCGGGCGGGGTGATCAAGCGGGAGGGGACATAGGTGAACATATGGCTGATTCATGCTGATGTTTGGTAGAAACCAGCAACATACTATAAAGTAAATATCCTTCCATTTCTTTTAAAATAAATAAATTAAAAAAAAATCAAAATCCAGGTTGCTCACAGGATCGGTTCTTTCTGAGGGCTGTAAGGAGAAGATTTGCTCCTTGTTGCATAGACATCCGTCTATGTGCACAAGACTCTGCATCATCTTCTCTCTATGCACGTCGGTCTCTGTGTTCCCAATTTCTTATTTTATAAGGACACCGGATATGTCGGATTAGGATCCACCCTAATGATCTCATTTCAACTTGATCACTTCTGTAAAGTTCTTTCCAAATAAAGTCACACTGTGAGGTTTTAGGACTTCAGTGTAGCATTTGGAGGGGACCCACTGTAACCCATTACAGCAGCATAGTGATTAGAGTTGGAACTATTGTCATTGTCCCAGGCCTATGAAACCTCTGCTGCTAAGTCACTTCAGTCGTGCCCGACTCTGTGCGACCCCATAGACGGCAGCCCACCAGGCTTCTCTGTCCATGGGATTCTCCAGGCAAGAACACTGGAGTGGGTTGCCATTTCCTTCTCCAATGCATGAAAGTGGAAAGTGAAAGTGAAGTTGCTCAGTCGTGTCTGACTCTTAGCGACCCCATGGACTGCAGCCCACCAGGCTCCTCCGTCCATGGGATTTTCCGGGCAACAGTACTGGAGTGGGGTGCCATTGCCTTCTCCCTATGAAACCTCAGGTTTTCTCTAATATCTATCCTATAACAGTGGTACCCTGCTAGCACATTCCACATACATTTGGTAATATGAATTCTTCAGGAGAACTGGCCCTATTAGGATAAAATATGATGCTACTCCTGGCACTTAGCAACCCCTCTCATAGGGACCTGGATCCCATTTTTTGCCTCAGTGAATTGGCCTAAAGCCCTCCAGTCAAGGGACTCTGATCTCAGTCTTGCTATTGACTTCCTGTTATTTGCCTCTGGCCACAAATATTTCTGACTACCCTCTTTCTAGCAGACTGGATTGTGTTAGATACTAGTGCCCCAAATCATGAAACAGTTTTTTGGACAAGGACATGGATTTAAATGGCTTCACAGGTGCTAGTGGTAAAGAATGCGTCTGCCAATACAGGAGAGGTAAGAGACAAGGGTTTTATCCTTGGATTGGGAAGATCTCCTGGAGGAGGGCATGGCAACCCATTCCAGTATTCTTGCCTGGAGGATCCCATGGACAGAGGAGCCTGGTGGGCTATGGTCCACAGGGTCACAAAAGACTGAAGCGACTTAGCACACAGCTCATGTGGACATTTAGTATCCCATCCTTACCTAGCCTTGATTTTATCCTCACTTTCAAATAGCTCAGGCAGTTGAGATCCCCTAATATGTTAGGCTGGGTCCATGCCTGTGTGATAGAATGCAAGGCAAGATGCTGCACAGAGATTCTAGATGATACTTGTTTTTAATCACTTTTTAAAATTTAATAGAAATCAGTGATTGACTTGCAGGTATATAAGGCTTAGAAATAGTTTTGTATATTTTCTGTTTGAATATAATAAGAATTATGCTAAATATGAAGAAAAAGAAAATTCAAGTAAGCTTATCTTTCTTATCTAATCTACTTATATTACCTATCTAGTCTACTTATCTTACTTATCTAAGCCTATCTTACTTATCTAAAACTTAACTAATCTTATCTAATAATTTAGGCAGGGCTAGAATGTCCTTAGGAGAAGGCAATGGCACCCCACTCCAGTACTCTTGCCTGGAAAATCCCATGGATGGAGGAGCCTGGAAGGCTGCAGTCCATGGGGTCGCTGAGGGTCGGACACGAGTGAGCGACTTCACTTTCACTTTTCACTTTCATGCATTGGAGAAGCAAATGGCAACCCACTCCAGTGTTCTTGCCTGGAGAATCCCAGGGACGGGGGAGGCTGGTGGGCTGCCGTCTATGGGATCGCACAGAGTTGGACACGACTGAAGCGACTTAGCAGCAGCAG
Organism: Bos mutus; assembly: GCF_027580195.1. NCBI lineage: Eukaryota > Metazoa > Chordata > Mammalia > Artiodactyla > Bovidae > Bos > Bos mutus. Next base: position 28,209,978 of record NC_091625.1, on the reverse strand, counting down.
CAGCAGCAGAATGTCCTTATGAAAGTGAAAGTGACTCTCCTGCTGCTGCCATGTCCAACTCTGTGCGACCCCATAGATGGCAGCCCACCAGCCTCCCCCGTCCCTGGGATTCTCCAGGCAAGAACACTGGAGTGGGTTGCCATTTCCTTCTCCAATGCATAAAAGTGAAAGTGAAGTCCCTCAGTCGTGTCTGACCCTCAGCGACCCTATGGACTGCAGCCTTCCAGGCTCCTCCATCCATGGGATTTTCCAGGCAAGAGTACTGGAGTGGGGTGCCATTGCCTTCTCTGAAAGTGGCTCAGTTGTGTCCAACTCTTTGTAAGCCCATGGACTATACCATCCACGAATTTTCCAGGCCAGAATACTGGAGTGGGTAGCCTTTCCCTTCTCTAGGGCATCTTACCAACCCAGAGATCAAACCCAGGTCTCCCACATTGCAGGCAGATTCTTTACCAGCTGAATCAAAAGGGGAGCCCAAGTATATTGGAGTGGTTAGCCTATCCCTTCTCCAGGGGATCTTCCCAACCCTGGAATCAAACTGGGGTCTCCTGCATTGCAGACAGATTCTATACCAGTTGAGCTGTCCTTGTGGGTTTATAGAAATGTCCAAGGAATCCTGATTATTTATTCTCCATCTGCACAGGAGAGAGCATAGTACTCTGCCTACTTGAAGAACTGCCACAGTGTGGACCTCTGAGAACTGGGAGAAAAATGATCAGGAAAAGGGTGAAGATTTGTACTCAAATCAGCCTAGAGAGATGACCTTGACTTCCAAAAGGCAGAGACTGAATCTTTTACAGTTGAGAAAAAAGAAGGGCTAAGTGCTCAGAAGTTATGAGAGAGCCACAGGAGCAATTCGGGACAGTTAAGTGTTGCGATGGGAGACTTTGTTAAAGGTTTATGTATGTGCAGCTGGAACAATTTTGAAAACTTCCAATACATGGTATTTTATTAGTTTTTAAGAGATCCCAAAGTCTTTCTCATACCCACCCCCAGAACTGTTTCTCAAAAATCAAAGTTTGTGGACCACAGAGTTTGAGTGAGAGACAGATTCATAAGGAAGAATTTTGCAGATATGTCTGTGTGTAAGAGTAAACACTATGTCCAAAGCCACTATAAAAAAATTCATTATATTTTGGGACTATGTATCAATCACTGTGGTAGGTACTGGAGATATACTTTTATGAATAAGATATGGTCCCAGTCCTCAAAAAAATTGTAATGAGAGAAATTATATCCAGGGACCATATAGGACCAACCATAATGGGGAGTCAAGTTATTTATTCTTGAGGATAAGAGAAGGTTTATTTGAGGATTTAACATAAAACTGATTCTTAAAGGGTAAGTAGGAGTTAAGCAAAGGAGGATGTGGGGAATATGTAGGTTGGGGGTCAGGCTATGCTAATGGGAGCATAAACACATTCCAGCTTTGCAGAAATATATAGAGTAAAAGGGAATGGCTATAGGGAGTTGGGACAGATCAATCTGCAGGTAAAGATTGAACACAGACCATGAAGGGTGGTCTCTGATGACTTTAGACTGTATTCTAGTGGCAATGGGAAGCCACCAATGGGAAACAGCAGTAGAATGACAAATTATTCTTTCAAGTGAAAGAATTGGCTCTGGTGACAGTATGGGATATGGATTGAAAGATAGAGAAGACAAGATTGGAGGCAGAGAGAGCACGCAGAACACCACTATAGTTACCAGGTGATGAATGTGGGCAATTTGAGCTAAGGATTGAAGTGGAGGTGGAGAGAAGTGGATGGACACTGGAAAGATAGAACTGTTAGCATTTTGTGTGGGAAGTAGTAGCTTGGGAAGAAAGGGATGGTGGTAAGGAACAGCATGTGGACACAGATAGATTTCTGGCTTGAGAATCAATATCTTTGCAAATAGTTTTATTCTGAAGATTTATTTGGAAATTATTAATCCAGATAATGGAAAATTTAGGGCTTTGAGTTATTCAGCTAAAAAATAGTAAATAGACAACTAGTGTAAGATAGGAGCATCGCCAAACTAGTACGGCCCAGAAATGTGTTTGAGAAACTAGCATTTACATAAATTACATCTTAGCAAAGTTGCTTTTTTTCATTCTTCTAGTCATTTCTGCTCTTGTTGTGGGAATAGGTGAATGTTTGGATCTTCAGAAACAATTTCCATGAGATATCATTGGAAAGAAGTAAATGAAGACAAGTTATCTACAAGGTTCAGGAATTATGGAAGGAACCATCACTTAGAATCAAAAGCAACTAATTTGTCTTCATTTCAGGAGATTATGGTGTGATGTTAGTTCTCATTTAAGTTCATAGTTTGAGTAACCAGGCAATAGATATCATAGATTCCTTGGTTAAACATTCTGAATGATGTTATGTAGTCTTTTCCTGAAATTTAGTTGGTAATCAATATTTCTTCATCATGAGTTCCACACTCATTTACCAAAGCAGGCATCTTGGTGTTATTTTTGGTTGACTATTTTATAAGCCTCAGTTTCATACCACTCATCCTAATTTCTACACTTCTTGCTATTCCTTCAGATCAGATCAGATCAGTCGCTCAGTCGTGTCTGACTCTTTGCGACCCCATGAATCGCAGCACTATAGCATATCATCAAATTACACATTTTCACAACCCCAAGCCTTTGCTGATACTTTCTGTTTTCCATTGAATTGCTTTTTACTCCCTTGCCTTCCACCTTACCATTGTCAGCTCTCCCTTTAAATGTTCCCAGTCCTTCTACTGATGCCACACAGGACAGAATTTTGCACATCCTTGCTAGTCTCCTACAACTGAGTGTGCGTGACCATTTTCACTGTTTTAAATTTATTTACAGATCTATCTCCCCTCCTTGACCTCAAATGCTTAAGGGTAGGAACTACAGTTTCCTCACTGGGTATCATCAGCCTCAGCAACCATGCTTTGCATCCATCACACAATTTATGTTCATCAAACATTTGTAAAATGAATTGATGTGAGATTGTTACCCAGGACTTATTGGAAGACCTACAGTGTATAATTTCTGAATTTTATTTCTTGGGTAACATAAAAGTAACATAGGAAATGTGTAATGGTATCTTTAAAAAGAGAGACAATGCTTGGCTTTTATAGGTAAATGCAATAGGGTAGCTACATGGGGACATAATTCTCATAGTTAAAGCCACTGGTCTAGGTTACAACTTTATAACCCTCCAATTGAGAGATAGACTGAATCACAAACTCTCTTGTTATGCTGGCTTTCAATTTAGAGTAATTGACTTTAACCAGTCAACCATTAATCCTTTTGATGGGAACTTTCCGGCACAGATGAAATTTTCTCCAAAGGGTAAAAGCCAAAAAAAAAAAAAAAAAAAACAGAGAGAGAGAAAGAGAATGAAAAAGGCCTTATCTCTTCTGTGATAATGATTTTTCTTGTTAAGTTCAGAATGGTGGCAGTGTAATTGGATGTGTTTGCTAATTTAAGTAAACCACTTATCTGCCTCATCATTAGTAAAATAGTTTCCCCACAGCTCTGCAGAAATTGAACCAAATGGGGGGAAAGGTGTTTTCAGGGATGGCATTAGAGGCAATGAATTGCAAGCGAGTGGAAAATTACACATGCTGATTAAATTATCTTTTCTTTAAAAAAAAAAATCAGTAAAAAATGCTTCACCAAAGCACCTGCTTTAGAAAGGGCAGCATAGACAAGAGAATGTAGCATTTCCAGAAGCTGAGAGAAAATTTTAAGAAGCGATACAGAGACTCCAAGATAGAAAGGACAGATGGATGGGAATTCTTGAGATGGGAACAACGACTCTAACCTAAAGCTAAAGCTGATGACTATTGCTACTATCGTTGTTCAGTCGCTAAGTTGTATCTGACTCTTTGCATTCCCATGGACTGAAGCATGCCAGACTTCCCTGTCCTTTACTATCTCCCAGAGTTTGCTCAAACTCATATCCATTGAGTTCATGATGCCATACAACCATCTCAACCTCTTTTGCCCCCTTTTCCTCATGCCCTCGATCTTTCCTAGCATTGGGGTCTTTTCTTTTGAGTAGGCACTTCACATCAGGTGGCCAAAATATTGGAGCTTTAGCTTTAGCATCAGTCCTTTCAGTGAATATTCAGGGTAGATTTCCTTTAGGATTGACTGGTTTGATCTCCTTGCAGTCCAAGGGACTCTCAAGAGTCTTCTCCAGGACCACAATTCGAAAGCATCAATTCTTCAGTGTTCAGCCTTCTTTATGGTCCAACTCTCACATCCGTACATGACAAAAACCATAGCTTTGACTAGATGAACCTTTGTTGGCAAAGTAATATCTCTGCTTTTTAACATGCTGTCTAGGTTTGTCACAGCTTTCCTTCTCAGGAGCAAGTGTCTTTTAATTTCATGGCTGCAGTCACCATCTGCAGTGATTTTGGAGCCCAAGAAAATAAAGTCTGTCACTGTTTCCATTTGATTACTATACATTGCTCCAAAAATGAAAGTCCAAGTAGGAGAGCACTGGGAAGATATTTTGGAATACTTAATCTTTTGGAGAAGCAGCTATAAAGCCCAATAAGGATGTATATTTTTGCTGCTCTCTTTGTACATTCCTTTGGTCTTTCACATCAGGAATTTCTATCTGCTGCCAAAGCTTAAACACTCTTGAGCACTGTATTGGGAAGGGTTGCTAGATTCTCTGGTCTGCTTCTCTGTGACAAGGTCACTTCAGGAGGATGCTGAGTGCAAACTTCCAGGGCAACATTGTTTTTGGAACACAGATAAGATGCCTGCATTAAAATAACAGACTTCTTAATTGTTTAGCTCTGGTGGGGGGGGGGAATTACAAATTATCTCTGAGAAAAAAGGTCCTTACCATTTTCCTCTTTCAAGTTTGCTGAAGTTGAAACAATAATTGTGGAAGATGAGGCAGGAAAGGAAGAGGGGTTTGAGAGCATGAAGATGTGGCTGTGAGAACAGACCAGCAGACAGGCATAAGCCTTGGCTTGGCCCCAAGAAAGAGAAAAAATGATGCTGGATGTTGGGAAACCCCTGAGCAGCTAAAACCTCATCTTTAGATTCTGATCTGACAAAATTTTCTGGATATTTGATCAAATGATTTCTCCCCAGGGACCTTCTGCCTAGTGTGCAACCATAAAACTGTTTTATTACTTTATTTATTATCTCAGGGTTAAAATTGCAGTGAAATTATTGAAAAAAATTGTACCACTTAGAAAGTTTTTCACAAACTGTCATATTTGAACCAACTCTTTTTAATTTCTATTGCACAGTAAATTATAATAAAAGCCATTATATATTTATCCAGCATTCTAATTTCTATCAACTTTCTAATTAGGCTATTTCTATTAACTGAATGCATTTTTAATGAACAATAAATTTATCTCAGGGTACAGATAGTAATCAAATGATTTTATTCCTAAATTTCTTCTTTTTTTCTTATAAAGCATATTTTAATATATTTACCTTGAATTTTATTTCTAGCCCTAGTTTTACCACACAGGAAAATTTGGGGTGTTGTATGAATGAGAATCCATTTTTATCTGTGATTTTATTCTTATACCTTAATGATTTGGATAAGCTCAGCCTGAGAAACAAGGTACCTTGGCATTTCCCCTAGTCCTCATATCTTCTTACACCCAATCCTCATATCACTTTCTTCCTGTGACCCTATTAACCACATCTTTTGCCTCCTGAAATAGTTTCACAGGGCTATGATGAAAGAAATTTATATCTACAGAGGCTGGGCTGGTGGTGTAAATAGACATTCTATAAAAAATGTCAATGGGGTTTTGGTATTTCCATTTCCAAACATATTGAAGTAACCATGCGGTATAACTGTCTTTGGAAATTGGAGAACAAGCTTAGCAGAACACTGATCATGACAGGAAGGAAGCAAATGATATAAGAACAGTGATCACCACATTATTCTGTCTGGAGGAATTTTTGTGAACAATGGTGAATGAAGGGGAACTCAAGCAGAACATGGCAGGCTTGCTGCACTAAGGAGAAGCGAACAGGTTAAGTTTGGACTGAAATGACAGGACTTTGCAGCGTGGACTGTCAGAGAAGATGAAGTACAAAGAAAAAGAATTGCAATAAATATGTATGAAGTCAGTTGATGAATAGTGATGTATACTTATCTAAATCAGTTCAGTTCAGTCCTTCATTCGTGTTCTGCTCTTCACAACCCCATGAACCATAGCATGCCAGGCCTCCCTGTCCATCACCAACTCCTGGAGTCCACCCAAACCCATGTCCATTGAGTCGATGATGCCATCCAACCATCTCATCCTCTGTCATCCCCTTCTCCTCCTGCCTTCAATCTTTACCAGCATCAGGGTCTTTTCCAATGAGTCAGCTCTTCGCATCAGGTGGCTAAAGTATTGGAGTTTCAGCTTCAACATCAGTCCTTCCAATGAACACCCAGGACTGATCTCCTTTAGGATGGACTGGTTGGATCTCCCTGCAGTCCCAGGGACTCTCAAGAGTTTTCTCCAAAAGCATCAGTTCTGCGCTCAGCTTTCTTTATAGTCCAACTTTCACATCCATACATGACCACTGGAAAAACCATAGCCTTGACGAGATGGACCTTTGTTGGCAAAGTAATGTCTCTGCTTTTTAATATGGTGTCTAGGTTGGTCATAACTTTCCTTCCAAGGAGTAAGTGTCATGGCTGCAATCATCATCTGCAGTGATTTAGGAGCCCCCAAAAATAAAGTCAGCCACTGTTTCCCCATCTAAATGGGCTTCCATAATTCAGGGTAAATAACACCTGGAGCCATGTAAACCTGAGCAGTTCCTTAAGCATTCTCACTGCATTCTGACCAGCTAGAATGGAGACCCCTCACTAAGCCCCAAGGACATTTAATAGGAACTACACACAGCAGAAAACTAAAATAATGGATAATGAAAGTTAAGAATAAGCTTTAAGGGGAAAAGCTGATCCATAAATAACTTGATTGATTTCCACAAAAAAATTGAACACCCTTTAAAGGAAGGCAACATTTCTAGAACTCAACAATGTGAAAAAATAACCAGCATTATTTAAATTTATTAGACATGCAAAGAATCAGAAAAATGTGTCCCATATCAGATCAGTCAATGCATAAAGATCCAGAAATGACAGAAATTATGGAATTAGCAGAAAAGGACTTTAAAATAGCTATCCTAAATATACTACAGGGTTAAAAAAATTAGTATAATGATAAAGAAAATGTGAAATATAAAAAACAATAAAAAGGAACACTTAAAGAAGAATTATAAAATATGTGAAATGAAATATCACTGTGCACTTATCAGCACATTACATATTGTCGATGAAAAGATGAGTGAATTTTAAGCACAGCAATAGAAAAATTCCGAATGGAAGCATAGTAAGAAAAAGACCTAAAAGTGACGAGCAGAGCTGCAGTGATGTTGGAGACAAAATCAAGTGGTCTAACGTATCTGTGACTGAGTCTTAGAATAATGAACAGCAGTAAAATATTTGAAAAACTAATGACCAAAATTTTCAGAATTAATCAAAACCATAAACTCCCAGATGAAAACATAGGCAGAACACTCTGACAAAAATCACAGCAATATCCTTTTGGATCCATCTCCTAGAGTAATGGAAATACAAACAAAAGTCAGGACCTAGTTAAACTCAAAAATTTTGCACAACAAGGAAACCATAAACTGTAAAAAAATGAAAAGACAGCTTACAAAATGGGAGAAAATATTTGGAAATGATGCGACCAACTGAGGGATTAATCTCAATATATATATATATATATATAAAAGATAAACAACCCAATCAAAAATGGGCAGAAGACCTAAATAGACATGACTCCAAAGAAGACATACAGATGTCCAAGAGGCACATGAAAAGATTCTCAGCATTGCTAATTAGTGTAGAACTTCAAATTAAAACTACAATAAGCTATCACCCCACACTGGTCTGAGTGGCCATAATCAAAAAGTCTACAAACAATAAATGCTGGAGAGGGTATGGAGAAAAGGGAACTCTCCTACAGTGTTGGTGGGAATGTCAACTGATATGCCCACTATGGAGAACAGTATGGAAGTTCCTCAAAAAACTACACATGGACCTACCATGTGATCCAGCAATCCCACTCCTCAGAATATATCCAGAGAAAAGCTTGATTAGAGGATAGTGTTCATTGCAGCTCTGTTTACAATAGCCAGGACATGGAAGCTAACTAAATGTCCATCAACAGATGAATGGATAGAGAAGATATGTATGTTTATATATATGTGTGTGTGTGTGTGTGTGTGTGTGTATATATATATATATACAGTGGAATATTAGAATATTACTCAGCCATTAGAAAGAATGAAATAATGCAAGTTGCAGCAACATGGATGAACCTGGAGATTATCATACTAAGTGATGTAAGTCAGACAGAGAAAGACAAATATCATATGATAACCCTTATATGAGGAATCGAAGAAAAAATGATATGAATAAACTTATTTACAAAACAGAAACAGATACACAGACTGAGAAAATAAACTTAGGGTTACCAAAGGAGAACGATGGGAGGGAAGAAAAAATGGTGAGCTTGGGTATAACATATACACATTATTATATTTAAAACAGGTAACCAACATGGACCTACTGTATAGCACAGGGAACTCTGCTAAATATTCTGTAATAATCTAATTGGAAAAAGAATTTGAAAAAAATAGATAAATGTTTATGTGTAACTGAATCACTTTGCTGTACACATGAAACTAACATTAATTAACTATACTTCAATATAAAATAACAATTGAAAAAAAGAAAGCTGCAAAAAAATTAAAAATAAAATAATATGTACCTTCCAAATGTTGATGTACCTGACCTGATTTCAGAAATAGTTTCAGTGAAACAAAGTTTCATCCAAAGTGGATTATTAGATAGGCATGGCCATCATCCTCTCACTCTGTCTACTGCAAAATACTGCTAGGCTGAGGGCTCCTATTTGAAATATTGTTTAAGAAAAATGCACAATTGTGGCCAATAAAGAACTCTACAGGGGTCCTTGTCTTCAAGTGTATAATAAAGAACATATTTAATTAACAGAAGGGAACAGTATATATAACAGAAGAAACTGAAGAAATTTTAGAAAGCAGTGGACATATTAATGTTTTATTTATCTATTTATTTATTTTTGGCCACTCCATAAGGCTTGCATGATCTTAGTTCCCCAAGCAGGGATCAAATGGGCCATAGCAGTGAAAGTTCCAAGTCCTAAACAGTGTACTGCCAGGGAATTCCCAGCAGTAGACATCTTAAACATAATGTGATCATTCACCTAGAGCCAGACACCCTGGAATGTGAAGTCAGGTGGGTCTTAGGAAGCATCACTACGAACAAAGCTGGTGGAGGTGATGGAATTCCAGTTGAGCTATTCCAAATCCTGAAAGATGATGCTGCGAAAGTGCTGCACTCAATATGCCAGCAAATTTGGAAAACTCAGCAGTGGCCACAGGACTGGAAAAGGTCAGTATTCATTCCAATCCCAAAGAAAGGCAATGCCAAAGAATGCTCAAACTACCGCACAATTGCACTCATCTTACACACTAGTAAAGTAATGCTCAAAAGTCTCCAAGCCAGGCTTCAGCAATACGTGAACCGTGCACTTCCAAATGTTCAAGCTGGTTTTAGAAAAGGCAGAGGAACCAGAGATCAAATTGCCAACATCCGCTGGATCATGGAAAAAGCAAGAGAGTTCCAGAAAAACATCTATTTCTGCTTTATTGACTATGCCAAAGCCTTTCACTGTGTGGATCACAATAAACTGTGGAAAATTCTGAAAGAGATGGGAATACCAGACCACCTGACCTGCCTCTTGAGAAATCTGTATGCAGGTCAGGAAGCAACAGTTAGAACTGGACATGGAACAACAGACTGGTTCCAAATAGGAAAAGGAGTATGTCAAGGCTGTATATTGTCACCCTGCTTATTTAACTTATATGTAGAGTACATCATGAGAAATGCTGGGCTGGAGGAAGCACAAGCTGGAATCAAGATTGCTGGGAGAAATATCAATAACCTCAGATATGCAGGTGACACCACCCTTATGGCAGAAGGTGAAGAAGAACTAAAGAGCCTCTTGATGAAAGTGAAAGAAGAGAGTGAAAAAATTGGTTTAAAGCTCAACACTCAGAAAACTAAGATCATGGCATCTGGTCCCATCACTTCATGGGAAATAGATGTGGAAATAGTGTCAGACTTTATCTTTTTGGGCTCCAAAATCACTGCAGATGGTGACTTCAGCCATGAAATTAAAAGACACTTACTCCTTGGAAGGAAAGTTATGACCAACGTAGATAGTGTATTGAAAAGCAGAGACATTACTTTGTCAACAAAGGTCCGTCTAGTCAAGGCTATGGTTTTTCCAGTGGTCATGTATGGATGTGAGAGTTGGGCTGTGAAGAAAGTTGAGCGCTGAAGAATTGATGTTTTTGAACTGTGGTGTTGGAGAAGACTCTTGAGAGTCCCTTGGACTGCAAGGAGATCCAACCAGTCCATCCTAAAGGAGGTCAGTTTTGGGTGTTCTTTGGAAGGACTGATGTTGAAGCTGATACTCCAGTACTTTGGCTACCTGATGTGAAGACCTGTCTCACTGGGAAAGACCCTGATGCTGGGAATGTTGAGGGCAGGAGAAGAAGGGGACAACAGAGGATGAGATGGTTGCATCACATCACTGACTCAACGGCATGGATTTGGGTGGACTCCGGAAGTTGGTGATGGACAGGGAGGCCTGGCGTGCTGCGGTTCATGGGTTGCAAAGAGTTGGACACGACTGAGTGACTAAACTGAACTGAACTGATTGTGGACACCAAAGTTAGGTGGATTCCATGATTTTCATTGTTCTAACTACACTATTAAAAATCACATCACATTTTTTTTTTTTTTTTCACATTTCAGTTCTGCTTGGAACAAGCTTGTGATTTTAGGCAAGTCAATAAATTGCTCTGAAATTTAGTTACAGTGCTTGTCAAATTACTGGTTTATCTCTTCAAATTCAAAATTTATATAATCACAATATTTTTTCCCTATGCACTTAAAGCTATTCATAATGACTTTACTGTTTTTCAAATCAATATTATAAGTAAGAAATACATAATAAGCAAGTTTCTTAAACATACACTTAAAAAATTTAATATAACCAATCATTTCTGAAAGATGAAGTTACTTATTCCTGTCATTATCAAATTAATGTTTCATTTGTAAAATGAACTATCTCCTCATTAACTATCAGCTAGTATCTTGATCCTCTTGACTATGAATAATTACTGATATATTGTATTGTCAATCTGCTATGAAAAGAGTATGATTCTTTATTTTAATATAGTTAGAGTTTTATTCCATCAGATACATGAGAAGTATCTTTATGTCCCAAAATTTGGCCTGGTAACCAAAGAATAAAAATCTTTCAGTCAGTTTCAAGATGTTTTTCTCTATTTCAAAAGACTGCTCATTACTTGACTAAAGGTGGTACCACTGAAATTAAATTACAGAAAATGTAACTATGTTGTGGTCCTATTTTCTATAATATATATTCCATTTTATGTAAAATGTGCTATTTCTGCTGGTTCACACAAAATGTAAAGCACAGACTATGTTATTTGCTAAAATGTGTTCTAAACAACCACCACACTAAATATGCTTTATTTTTATTCAGTTTGAGCATAATGTTGTAGCAAAAAGTAATAGAAATAACCAATGAAACAAACAACATTTGACAATTGTCACTCAACAGCCTAAAAGTTTGTAGTTAAGGATGAAAAGATATGCTGTAACTAGATTTGTAATATCAAATTTTAGGATTGATATCAACATGGATTAAAGTCATTTTCAGCAATTTCATTTTTAACAACTTTACAGAGGTAAGTGGTCTGACTAAGTCATTTTAGGCATACATAAGATAAGTTTTCTTCTCACTAGACAAAGGGTTATAAGCTCTAAAGGAACTGAATAAAATGGAATGTGAATGGGATTTATCATCGATTTCAAGCAAAGACTCCTTTGAACCAAGAACTAAAGACTGCTTTACATCAAAGGTAGAGTTGTAAAGCTGAGGGTGTTAATAATATGAATCATGACTTTTTGATTTCTTTAAAATATTTTTATGACTTATAATGAGATTAAAAGTTGACATTATTTCCAGAGATCTGAAATGTAGGCACCCAACTTTCATCCAAAATGACCAACTGGAAAACCTTTGTTTAACCATCCTCAGAATTATAGAAAGTAACTGTTACAAATGAAAAATTTTTCATCTCTCAAAACAGTTTGTATAACTTCCTCATCCATGCCAAAAGAAACTTAGTTTGAAAAGAAACAAATGATTATAATTACAATAGTCTACGCATTGTATCAGGGCTTCCCTGATAGCTCAGTTGGTAAAGAATAGGCCTGCAATCCAGGAGATCCCAATTCCATTCCTGGGTCGGGAAGATCAGCTGGAGAAGGGATAGGCTACCCACTCCAGTGTTCTTGGGCTCACCTTGTGGCTCAGTGGGTAAAGAATCCGCCTGCAATGTGGGAGACCTGGGTTTGATTGCTGGGTTGGAAAGATCCCCTGAAGAAGGGAAAGGCTACCCACTCCAGTATTCTGGCCTGGAGAATTCCATGGACTGTACACTCCATGGGGTCGCAAAGAGTTGGATACTTCTTGTAAACGACATGGAACAACAAAGAGGACAACATAAATGAACAAACTGAAAAGATCCAAACTCTTGTATGCTCAGCAAAACTTGGAAACAAAGAAAATATGAAAACTCAAAAATATATCTACGTGGAGCCAAAGGTATTCCTTAAAAAAAATGAGAGAGGAAAAAAAAAAAATCTCTGTTACAAAGGTCCACAAAGTTTAAGCAAGTTTTACATAAAAGAGGATTTCCAAATGATCAGTAAATATATTAAAAGTTCTCAACTTCATTGGTCACCAGAGAAATCCAAAGTATAAGAGTAACAATGTATGACAACATAGGCCCTAGAAGTTAAAATTAACAAAATGACAATAGCAAGTATAAGCCAAGGATTTGGAGAAGCTAGAACTTGTGTACTCTGTTGTTGGAAAGCAAATTGTTACCAGTTAGAAAACCATTTGGAATTATCTACCAAAAACGTAGATTCACCTACTGTGTGTGTGACAGTCGCTCAGTTGTGTCTGACTCTTTGCGACCCCATGGACTATAGCTCCCCAGGCTCTTCTGTCCGTGGAATTCTCCAGGCAAGAATACTGGAGTGGGTTGTCGTGCCCTCCAGGGGATCTTCCCGACTCAGGGATTGAACCCAGGTTTCCTGCATTGCAGGCGGATTCTTTACCATCTGAGCCACCAGGGAAGCCTTCTGTATAAGCCAATAATTCACCTCTGAGTTATAAACCCCCCACTCATCCATGCATACATTTATGCAGTATAAGAAACTAACAATATTTATAGAAGTGCTGTTTTTTATAGACAAAAACTAGAGATGTCCAAATTACCACCCACAATAGAATGCATACAGACATGAATGCTATAAGACAATGAAAAAGGATAAACTACTTCCCTAGAATGTAAACAATAACAAGTTGAGTGTGTCTTACCTGTATAATGACATAAAGATACCTGATTTATGATTTCATTTATATGAATGTCACAACAGTGAAGACATTTCTTTGATGATAAAGTCAGACTAGTGGTTATCCAGGGGATATTTGCTTCCCCGATATCACTAGTGATAAAGAACCCACCTGCCAATGCAGGAGACACAAGAGATGTAGGTTTGATCCCTGTTTCAGGAAGATCCTCTGGAGAAGGAGATGGCACCCGACTCCAGTATTCTTGCCTGCAAAATTCCATGGACAAAGGAGCCTGGTGGCTACATTCCATGGGATTGCAAAGAGCTGGACACAACCAAGCACAGGGAGATATTAACTAGATGAAATATGAAAGAGGCTTCTGTAGTGCTATTAATATTCTGTATCTTGACCTGACTGGTAGTTTTATAGAGGCTTCTAGCTCTCCACTCAAGATAATGTGCATAAGACACATTTACCTGTCTATATCTGTCTGTACTAATAAGGAAGCTCTGTGTTCACTCGTTTAAACAAATAATTCAAGATACATTTGATAAATAAATGAAAGTACGAAACAATGTTTATGATATTTAATGTTTATGTAAGAAAAGTATCCAAATGAGAACACATATTAGTTGACATTTGTATTTTCACAGGAAGGACACGCAAGAATCCATCAATGTAATTAGCTACGGGAAGTAAAGAAGTGGATGGAAACTGAAGCAAGAAGAATGGGATGAGAAGACACTTTCTATGTACACCTTTATAAAGTGTCATTTTGAATTTGAACAACGTTAATATATTCCCAGTTTGAAAAACAGTTTTTCATGTGTAGATGTTCCAAAGATGAAAATACTTGAATTAATTATTTACTATATTTGTTCTTAAAATTGCTAGAATTGAGAGTTGTCTTGTTTTTCCATGAAACATTGGCTCCTTTTTAAAGAATACAACTTCCATTCAAATCATCCCAACTCTGTCCATGATGGCATCAAATATATACAAATGATTTGTCATTGAATTCTGAAAATGAGAGGGAGAGAGAGTTCTTCCTAAGCATAGACATATGTCAATTGTTTTAAGATGCAGTAATATTTACTTTGACACTGCCGTCGCTAAGTTACATTGCTGAAACACCTTCAGATATTCTGACAAATGTTTGACGCTGCAGCGGTGTCTGGGGTCCATGGACCAACTGGTGTTCTATCTCAGCTTTCTATTCAGAGCACTACCTTTCCGCAGATATCTTACAAGCTCTATGGGTTCTGATTCAATGATTTGAAGGATATTCTGTTGTCATTTATTTAGAATATTATGGACTATAAAGAAAGCTGAGCACAGAAGAATTGATGCTTTTGAACTGTGGTATTGGAGAAGACTCTTGAGAGTCCTTTGGACTGCAAGGAGATCCAATCAGTCCATCCTAAAGGAGATCAGTATCAGTCCTGGGTGTTCATTGGAAGGACTGATGTTGAAGCTGAGGCTCCAAAACTTTGGCCACCTGATGCGAAGAGCTGACTCATTTGAAAAGACCCTGATGCTGGGAAAGATTGAGGGCAGGAGGAGAAGGGGACGGCACAGGATGAGATGGCTGGATGGCATCACTGACTCAATGGACATGGGTTTGGGTGGACTCCGGGAGTTGGTGATGGACAGGGAGGCCTGGTGTGCTGCGGTTCATGGGGTCGCAAAGAGTTGGAAACGACTGAGCGACTGAACTGAACTGAACTGAAGGTGTTTGGGATATATAATATATATAATATTAAATATATAAACCTATATATATTGCTATTACTACTTTATTAACCTGCACTTCTGAAATTCGTATGACTTATTTATTAATATGCAGTAATTCATCATTTAATTTGAGCTTTCCTTTACAGTCTAAATGTGTTTTTGTAAGCATCTGTTTTCCTTACTTATTTTGTTAACCTGCATCTTTGGTTGTGTTGAGATTAATTTAAAGAGAGTTGTTTTTTCCTTATTTGGAGCAAATATTTGGAGTCTTTCAGTGACTTATATAGTGTGGAAAAATAAAACTATTTTTATACACAAAGGAGAGCATCCACAGGAATTTCTAAACGTTTTGTTGACATGAATGATTAATAAGGGTTTCCCTGACAGCTCAGTTGGTAAAGAATCTGCCTGCAATGCAGGAGACCCTGGTTCGATTCCTGGGTTTGGAAGATCCCCTGGAGAAGGGAAAGGCTACCCACTCCAGTATTCTGGCCTGGAGAATTCCATGGGATTGCAAAGAGTCAGACACAACTGAGCTCACTTCACTTCATAATTAATGAAGGGAGCAGGTACGAGGTAGCAGTAGTGTTGGCCTGAAAGGAGTCGGGCAGAGAGTGTGGGCAGGAAGCCAGTGACTGGAAAGCTGTGCTGAGTTTCTACATCTTAGTGTGTGTAAATGTCAGAGGTAGTTCATGATGGTGGAGACTTCAACATGGAGTCACACAGGGTGGGTTATATGCGGTGGATTAGAAAACAGAAGATCCCAGTTCTCAGTCTACTTCTATTACTAGTTAGCAATGCGACCCTTTGGCATGTCACCTAACATCTCTGAGATTCAGTTCCTTTATCTCTAAAGCAAATGAATGAAACTCTTAAAGTCCCTTAAGGCTCTCATGTAGAAAAAAGCAAGTCTTTCCACATAGGATTACATTTCTAACTCTGGTGATAATTAAAAAATAAATTTTGAGATGCTGGATTGAACTAGCTAAGATTTGTAACTGTATCCTGAGGACAAAGTTAAAGGCATCTGGGAGCTAGCTGACTAATGTTCTAGGCCTGGTTTTCGTGCAATCGGCTACTTTGGGCAAACTTATGCATTTGTATAAGGATTAGGTTCGTTTTCTGTACTGTGAACTTAGCTAGGTCGTCCTTGAATTTTCTATCAGGAATAATATTGGTTATTCTCTTTGCTTTTTTCCAGCAAAATAACTCAAAGAAATAATCTGAGTCCCTCAACATACAGTTCTAGTTCCCAAAATATTACAGTGAGCAGTTTGGACAGGGCTGTACCAGAAGGAAACAATACACCAGGGCATTTCCTGTGAATTATTCCAAAAAAGCCTGGCCCCGTTATCAGGCTTCATGAAAACTAAACATAAATTAAAACCTTAGGTAATTATTTATCTTCTATAGACCTTCATTTATCTTCTATAGACCTATATTTATCTTAGACCTTCATCTATTAAGAGAAGGTAAAGAGAAGGGAAGAGTAAAGAAGGGAAATGAGTAGCCCATACCAATTAGACAAAATGAAGAACTAAAACAATTATCAACTACTTACACATTCATAACCAATATGACATGAATTATGAGTGAACTACTTTTAAACCAACCATTTATCTTTTCATTTTAAAATGTAAAGCACAAACATGAAAGGACTAGAAATACTTTATTTGATGGAACTGTATGAACAGATGAGAGTTCAGTTAACAATTTTCATGTGCTATTTCATTGTGACTTCAAGCAGATACACCGTAACAACACTGTTAATATTGTTTACAGCATAATTGATTTGTCTAATTACAAGGAGCTGTCATATTTTATATCAAATAGTTTTCATGATGAGAATGAAAGAGACCATAATATAATGTAGAAAAGCACTCAGAGGAACAAGTAGTGCCACATTCAAAAGTATTCTTTTAGACACTTTTTTGTCATGTCCATATTAAGATATTTTCTCAGTCTCCACGGTACATCTGTGAGGTATAAGGTTGTTTGTCCAGAAATCCTTATTTTACACATGGGAAAAATAAGCACAGAATGTTTAGCAAATTTTCCAAGGCCACATACTGTGTCAGGATAGCACTGGGAACAGAATTTATCTCTGATATTTTCCTTATATGGCCCAGTGCTAACACAGGGCCTTAGAAAGAGTAAATGCTCAACAGTCATTGAATGTAAAGAATGAATGGATAAACCATTCTTTTCTATGAAATTGAGAAAACCATCATATTTTCTCTCTATTCCTTTAGTCATTAAATTGGGCAAGCTGGAGGAGTAGTTGAGCAATAAACTTCATCCACTGTCCTACCCACAAGTTTTCACTGTTACAAGAAGAGGCTTTATAAGATGGTACCATCTGATTGGTACTGAAGTTACACACTTCCAGGCAGCCCTCCATATGGAGTGGCATTAATCTTGGTTCATCATATCATTGGCTTTTGTGGTATAAGTTAGGTCTACCAGCCAGTGGCCAAGATTAACTATTCACAAAAGTCACTGAGAATTCGTTATTAATAATTAACATGTTACTGATGCACTAGCCTAATGATATTCCAGTGAAACAGTGTTCCACATCTTGGACCTAAAGAACTTAGTTTCAGTCCTTGAAAATAAATCACTTGGCTAGTATTGGTTCTGGCTCCTTCGGACTTTGCTGAAGATGATTAAAAAGCCAGAAAGAGTAATTCAATTTACTTCCTGAGTTAATGTGTCATAAGTTAAATTGCTACTGTAAACATAATAAAGGTCACAGTGGCATGACATTTATTCATTTATTTATTTAGACTGTACCACGTGACATGCAGGATCTTAGTTCCCTGACCAGGGATCAAATCTGTGCTCCCAGCAGTGGAAGTGTGGAATCCTAACTCTGCCAGGAATTCCCTGGCATGACTTTTATTGTTGATAGAAGAATGTAGTTAAAAAACAAAAGTGTTTATATCACTGAGAGACAAAGGATGGCAAAAGTATAGCTGTTTTCCCCAGTGATGCATCATCAAATAAGTTAAAGATTGTTATTCATTTCATTAGCACTGGTAACTAATTACCTAAAAAACAAGTAAGATATCTCATGGCAAACTTAATGGTTAAAATGTGTTCCTTCCACTTTGATGACATTTATATTTTTTTTTGTTTTGAGCAATAAAACCTATTTAACTCCATAGAATGATCCTATTAAAGTGAAATGAAAATCCTCTTGCATCTGTCGCCCAAATTTGGTGACTGATCTAAAATTTCACCCAGGTGACATTTTACTAGGGCACAGTCTGGAGAAATCTGGCTAGTCTACATCTCATTTGCTTATATTTAAACAAATGATTCACCAGACTTGCCTAATTGGATGGCGTATTTCCACTGGAGTGAATTTCCTAATTGTAATTCAAGACAAATCTTAGGGATAAGATTCATCAAGCCTTTCCGCTCAATCTTATCATGTCTAAAGTTCAGAGGTATTTTGAGCTCTAAAAGAGCATTACAAGGAACTTAAAGCATTCTTTGGTGAAACTGTTACCCATTTTTGGAGAAGAGTCACAAGTAAAATAGATATATATATATATATACAGAAATAAAATTAAACTATTGAATATCAACATATTGGGTAAACTGAGTTTAGATACCTACATGATGCAAAAGAGCAGCTTTTGTATAAGCTACTAAAGCCTTTAAACTTAAAGCATAGTCTGTGTTTTCACTTAAAAGTCAATATCTAACTGAAGCCAGAAATTTCATTTTGTAATTGTGTCAATCATGTTTAAAAGATCATTTTTAAGCAAAAGTTAAATTAGTTTGTGAACAACCTTAAAGTGACTGGAAATAGAAAAATACAAGCACCCACACCCAGCAGCAAACAAACGACAGATTCTTGAGCGCCAGACCCTCCAACTTGTCTTCTTATCATTCAGTCCCTTTGCTCACCCTTTCTACACCAGGCAGAAGAGTAAAATATTTTCAAAGAAATCCCCTGGACTACATGATTTCAATTGCCTGTGTCACTGTAGACAAACAAAAGATCCTATTTTCAAAGTTCTAAAGCGATTTGCAAGGGCTGTGCATATGTGTCTTATTGTTGTTGATGCTTCTGTCCTGGAGAATTTGGTTGGCCAGAGCTCTCTCCGGGGTGGTGCACAGGAGTGACAGGAAACTGAAATCCATAGCCATTGTATCCATCCAAGTAGACACACTGGAAGAAGCTGATGGGGGCTAAGAAAGAGAGCATGATGATTTATTAAAAAAAAAAAAAAAAACACTAGAATGTGATTAGGAACAGAGGTAAAGCATTGCGAGGCAGTCTAATTCAATGCATATGGGCATGGGTTCCACAGACAGACAGTCTTTGCAACAGCCAGCATTCTGTCAACCAACCACAGACTTCTTGCAGCTGGCCAGGAAAGAGAATGATAATTGCAGCTTGCAGTATGTGGAATATGGGGCGGGGGAAGCTAGTTAAATCCACATGAGTCTAAGGGCTTAGGAAGTAGAATAGAGCAAAGCGTGGGTAGAAAGAAGCTAAAGGAGACAACAAGGGATTATTCTGATTTCATCACCCATGATGTCAGCTGACTTTAATCACTGAGCTTTTTCACTGATGAAAATGGTTTGGAGAAATCTTGAATTTAGTTCTTCTTTCCTCTTTATCTTATCCAGAATTGTTTTCTATTTTGTTTTAGCCTCAAAGAGGGTCAGTAACACAACCCTCACCCCTGCACCCTCGCCAAGGTTGTGAGAGTTTAGGGTTAGGGGTTGGACAGGCTGCAGAGAAGGAAGGCAGTAATGCTGGGCCTGCATGAAGGAGGAACGGCAGAGCCAGTACTCAAAGCGGGAGAGACCATCAGAATCAGGCTACCTTCCAGCTGAGCCTTCTCGTTCACAGGCACTGTTCTGACATTTATTTTATTGATGCCAAATGGTTGTGAGTGAAAATATCATTGTAGCTGGACATTCTAGATCTTCTATAAAAGGCTCATGAATGTCAAACTATACAACTGCTTCATGGAAAGATAAAAATATTGTTTTGCTATGGTAAATCCCCCAAGTGAACTGAAAATATTTGACACTTTTGTTTTTTACTAAACAGTGGAATTATTTTATTTACTTACTTTTATTTAAAATTTTTATTTTGAGATCATTGAAGAGTTACATGAAGTTGTAAGAAATGATGCAGAGAGAGCCCATGTATCTATCACCTAGTGTTCACCAACGGTAACATCTTTGAGAAATGACTGATACTATAATATCCCAACCAGGAGATTGACATCAATATAATCCACCTGTCTTTAATAATTATTTAAGAAATAAGAGATTTTGAGTATTATGTGATACAGCCACAAATTGTTACAAGTAGGTGAACAATTGGGAAAGCATTGCTATATAAATCAAAAACATGCTTAGACTGACTTTATGGATTTTGCAACCATATCTGAAAGTATTAAGACAACTTATTTATTTCTTATTTCATACAACCTGATTTATGAAGGATTATAATTTGTTATCCCTCATCTGTTGCAGTAGCCGCAGCATCTAAACAGTGCTTAAAACATAGTAGGCTCTTGATATTTTTTCAATGATTCACATATATTAATATAACAGGAAGTGTTTGCTATTATAGAGGTCATTTTTGTAACTTCCTTCAGAAATACATTTAAGAAGGATTGTTGAACCCAGAGAACATTATTGACATTATTTCCTCAGATAAATGTCTATTTTTTATTTCAAAAGCATTATGTGAAGCAAACTTTGGTTATACTTATTTAAAAAATTCCTTCCTTTAGTCTGTGCAGCAATGACTTTTATGCATATGTGAATTCAAGATGTATTGCTTTACCATCTGAAGAAAAAATGTCTAATTTGGATGTGCTGGAATAATAAGAAAATAGGACATTGAATTTTATAACTGCATATGAATATTGATTGCATTATAAAATCAACGATCCCAAAGATTGAATATTAACAGCCTGCCACATAGCGAGAAAAGTTAAAAGGAAATTTGAATCTTAGAAGTGAGTTTCTAAGCAATTGAATTGCTGAGACCTATTTCTACATTTTTTTTCGTTTTGAGGTAAAAAATTTCAGTATATCACTTCAGCTGTCTTTTCATAAAGCAGACAGTAGCAACATTTAAGCACAGATTCAGTTAGAATGTTCAGGATCAGAGCTGTGTAGAATGGTTTGCAATAAATGCCACTTCAGTCATGACTTTGTAATTCCTCCAAATATGTGCCTCTTTACTGACATGAAAAGTGCAGAACTCCTCTTAGAAATGTAAGTGACCTACTTTAATGTTACTCTTCATGTATGTGCTACATATCTTTTTCTTCTAATGCCAGTTTTCTTAAGAGAGTCTAAACTTTCAGTTTATATGTACCACCTACAGAATGCCTTAGTGGTTTTAATCATTTTTTTTTTAACTTACTTTTCTGCTTCTTTGTGGAAGATACCTCTTCAGCTTCTTCTAGTGGATACAAAAATATGAAAGTAATTACCTTGTACATTCATAGTTATTATACAAATATGTAGGGAAATAAAAAATGTCTTAAAAGGTACACAGTATGAAAGAAACAGGAGCTATTTGGCCTCCTTATAATAAATTCTAGGTTCTTATTCAGATTCTGTTCAGTCTTTAAC